>NC_080795.1:58469682-58775516 GCF_028018385.1 Neofelis nebulosa | reverse complement strand
ACAGCAAAAACTAGCAAAAAACAATAACCCTGTTTGTTAGCCTATCTCTGCCAGTATCACTGTAGTTAGTGTGTTTATTTTAGAGAATGTCTTCCTCTCCCCTTCCTATTCTGTTCCCACACCAGGTACTCCCCAGTTTTAAAATCCCCCCCAATCTTCCATGTATCTAAAACCAGCAAGTATTTCTCTTGATGTAGCAGAACTTTTAGGGTTACTCTTTTACATAGTAAATGTAAACCATTTGTGTTGTGAAATATTAAATAATAGTGGAAAGAAGGACAGCAACACTACACATACACAGGCATACACACGCGCGTGCACAGACATGCACACACACACACACACACACATAACCATTTTAATTATAATCAGTATAAATAGGTATACTTTTATATCCTGGTTTTCTTTTTAACTGTTTTATGAAACTTTATCGCATATCATTACAGTTTATTCCTGTAAAATAGCTAATAGTTGAATATTTTACCACATTGACATACATTTTATTTAATCCCATTCTAGTTACCATTAAATCAATGCTTGTTTATAAATCTCTTTCCCTCTCTGATATCTCTTTTGATTAAATTCTTTAAGAAAATTTCTGTTCAACTAGAATAAATATTTTACATTTTGAAAAAATACCTCCAAGCTTATTTTCAGAAAGTCACTAAGTTTTTATATTTCCACTAATGACATATACTTTCAGAAGTCACTCCATGTAATAATATAAATAAGATGAAAAGTAAAAAATATCTTACTATATTTATAAATCACTAAATAATCTATAGTTTTGAAGTCATTCCAAATAATGATTGTTAACAGTCTTAAAAGTTGCCTCATGCACCTGAGGGCTTTGTTGTTCACTTCACTTTGACAAATTCACTAAAGAGGTTACAGCACCACTATATATCCCTCACTGTAAAGAACTTGCTAGAAGATAAAATGGAATTTTCCTGAAAGCTAATGCAAAGACCACTTTATGCAGAGAGAATAGAAGGTGATCAACAACTTTGAAGGATATAGTAAAAGCTGTGAATATGATTAAAGCATTGAGAATGAGGCAAATCTCTGGTTCACGAGAAAAAAAAATAGGCAGGCAATTCAAGACTCTGCTTTATCAATATTCAGCTCGTCCCCTGTTGAGTAAAAATGTACTCACACAAGATTTTGATAAGAGAAATGAGATAAAAAAATTCTTTCTGATACTGATGAGAGTCAAGGCTATTTCTATATTTTAAAGTGTCTTGCTCAAGTGAGGCATCTTAAGAAAAGATTTAGAAACTTGAATAGTTTTAACATTTCACTTCTTGGCTGAAAGCTCATTTAATTTTAAGGAGAAAATCAAGCTATCTTATGAAATGATTCAAGAGCTTAACAAATTTTCAATATTTAAGAATTTTCTTCATTTACTGCAGAAAGAAATTGCTAACATGTTATTGGACAAATTTAAAAAAAATGTTAATTCAAATCAAAGTTTGAATTAGCAATTTTTTTTCACAACTAATATTTGAAGCATCCACTTTTCCAGTTTGGTTTGTTTGTTTGTTTTACTTAAAAAGTAACTAAATCCTCATCTATATTTTACCATAATATCAATATCTATATACTCTCACTTGCTACCATCCATAATGCCATATAAATGTGAGAATTTTCTAATTCAGTGACATAAAGAATAGGACAGATTATGTAGATATAATTTTTTAAAACATGTAAAAACACACACACAAAGTTGACTGAAATACTACTCTAAAGTCGTTTGGTCTGGGTCAACATATTTTTTATGCTTCTATATGTAAAGTTTATAAAGCTGCATGTTTTAATTCGTGATAAGTATTTCCCCCCAAAAGATTTTGTTTCTTTCATTTAATTTTTACTTTTCATATCTGAGGTCATGCTCCCTGGAGAAGAGACTCTGAGACAGAAATTCATGTGCAGAAGGCTTATTGGGGGAAACGTTTAGTAGTAATACTTGTAAGAGAGGATGAGAAACAAGATGGGGCAGACAGAGAAACTGCAGTGGTTACGCTGCAAACAAACAATCCCACAGGTAGCTCAGGAACTAGGATATCCTTTCAGAGTTGCCTTTCCAGGTATAGAGGCCAGGCTTTCTTACCCCACTGTGGACTACTTAAATTTAACCGCATGTGGGCTGACTCTGATAAGAAGAAATTTCTTTCGATGGCTCCCTCAGTTAAGGCTGAGTTAAAAACCAAAAACATTTTTTGTATTTTGTCTCATTACTTTAAAAATGAATAACTGGGGGCGCCTGGGTGGCACAGTCGGTTAAGCGTCCGACTTCAGCCAGGTCACGATCTTGTGGTCCGTGAGTTCGAGCCCCGCGTCAGGCTCTGGGCTGATGGCTCGGAGCCTGGAGCCTGTTTCCGATTCTGTGTGTCTCCCTCTCTCTCTGCCCCTCCCCCGTTCATGCTCTGTCTCTCTCTGTCCCCCCCCCCCAAAAAAAAAAAAAAGAATAACTGTACACTATTTAAGCAAACTTAAAATCATAGTTTTTTGCTAAATTAGTGACAGTAATTTTGAAATGATTGCAAATTTTTATTTTATTTACCCCACTTTTTCTGAACTTCTAGTATATATAAACAATGGTTATTATAAGGTAACAAAAACAAAGTATAAAATATAAAAATATATAAGCTATAAAAATGCAAAGCAATACTCATGCTCTAAAATAATTCTGAGAAGAGATGATTGCTCAAATAACCATAATACATTGTACTATTAATAATTGAAGAGTCATTGCAAATCAAGTTCTTGGTTATTCCAAAGAGAAAGATCCATTATAGGGTTCAGAAAAGTTTTGTTAAGAGTTATCATTTGTTTGACTTCTTAAAAGAATGAATAGAGTTTTGAGAGGCACGGACGAATATGAAGATCATTCTAGGCACAGCGAAGTACATTAGAAAGAAATAGAAATGCCAAAGTGCAAAGCGGTTTTTTGAAACAGCGATTATCTCAATTTGATGAGACATCAAGGCATGTGAACAAAAGTAGTGCTAGATTGCTAGACAGATTGTTCAGTCCTCATATGTCAGAATGACTTTGTACTCAAGTCTTGGGGGCAGACAGGGGAGCGACGCTGTAATGACACTATCAACAAACCTCTCTTCTCTCTGTTCTTGCTCTAAGCTTCCACAGCAAGCTAGCCAATGGTCCCATCCAGGTGAGCTCTAAATTACATGTCCGTTCTGACCACTTCTACTATGAAAACCACAGTATCGTCCTCATCTTCTGTCGTCTGGACTACGGCAGTCACTTCCCAACAGGACACATTAGGTTACCACCTGTGTCCATATCATCCATTCTCCAGACAGCAGGCAGAGTCATCTTTTAAAAATACAAAGCGGATAATTTCACACTCCTCATTCTGAAGGCATCCAGTGACTTTCCATGACACTGAGATTTTAACAGCCAAAGGCTTGACCTGACCTTCTAGGCCTCACAGAATTTGTTTCCTGCCTACTTTTCTTGTCTTCTCTCTTAAAAGATTTCCCTTTGTTCATTGGTCATTCTGGGTATCTTACACTCTCCAGATTGTTGCATTTGGGACGTTTGCAGCTTTCTTTTCTGAGCCCTAATGGTCACAGGGCTGTTACCTTCTCATCACTTCTATGGTGTCTGAAGTATCCCTCCACAAAGAGATCTTTGCTAAGTAAGCATCTAAAATAGCTTTCTTAGGATCATTCTCAATCAAATCTCTTCTTTGTGACATTTTTATTCTGTTTATTTACATTTATTTTCTGCCTTCCCCCAAGAACGTAGTCTTTATGAAAAAAGTCCTCACTTGTTCTCCACTATGTAAACAACATTTTAAACAGTGGATGTGTTTTTATACAGAGGCCATAGATTATTAGCAAATGATAATAATATTCATTATAAAGTATCTATAAAATTGGGATATTTCGTAGAATTTTAAAAACTGTGAAAATAATTTGAGTCTCTTGATTAATTATCCTTTCAGAATACAAATCCCTATGGTTATCTAGAGGTTATTTTTTAATGTATTATAAATATTTAGTAATTGTAAAAATCATATATAAATTAAACTTATTAATAAAAGTGTTCATTTTTCAGGCAGTCTTTCCTGAAGGACTTAGGAATGATGTAAGTAAGGGGAAAAAATACAAATAAACAAAAATGTGGTTGATTAAATTAAAGTTACGTGAACCATCTAAAAAGGGCAAAATGACTAGTTGGACTAGAAGGACCTACATGTTAGTGGAGAATATGTCAACTTACATAAGGAATATACATAACAGAGAAATATAACTCAGTTAAACAAGCACAAGAAGGAGTGCCTGGGTAGCTCAGCTAGTTAAGCATCCAACTGCAGCTCAGGTCATGATCTCATGGCTCGTGAGTTCCAGCCCCACGACAGTCTATGTGCTGACATCTCAGAGCCTGTATCCTGCTTTGGATTCTGTGTCTCCCTCTCTCAGCCCCTCCCCTGCTCATGCTCTGTCTCTCTCTCAAAAATAAATAAACATTAAAAAAAATGAGCACAAAGAAAGAAAGTCACAGAACAGATATTAGCAGTATACATCCAAGTTCGGACAAGAATGTGTTCTGAGTTAGAAGATCTGTAGTTAGGCAGGGTCCAAAAACACCTCTAAAAATCTTTGAAATAATTTATATGTCAATCTTGAATTCATAATTTTATTAACATTAACTAACTGTCTTCATCCTGTGCTAATCAAGCAAAACTTGGCTTATCTTCCTTCCATATTGGACCAAATAGAGGGATTGAATGGGTAACTTAAACAGACTTAAATATTCCAGCACCTGTGACACTTATATATCTTATGGTAAATTAATATATTGGCATCAGGCTTTTTATGCTTATTTTACGTAAATCCACTTCGGAGCAATGAACTTTCCCTCTGTATGCTGACAAAATCAGTTTCCAAGACAGAGGGAAGATCCAGGACTCTGGCAAATCTACCGAGGTAATGAAGGCCACCTCGTGAGGCTTTTGGGAGAAATCTTAAGGTCTTTGCCTTGGGGACATTGACTTTTGCTGAGTATACCATAGCATTTTCTTATTTTAATCTCTGTAATGTCTCTCCTTTAAATTTTTTAAAGACTGCCTTTTAATAGTAGAAAAGAGGAATATGTTTTAAGTAATCTCAAGATTTGCATGTCATTTTGTAGTTCATAAGTGAGGAGATTTTTATTTTCTTTATTTTATTCAATCATTAAACAAACATACTCTTATTTATCTTCTAATACAAGATAGACATGATCCCTGAACTCACAGAATTTATGTTTCAGTTGCATAGGTGAAAGTTAAACTAATTATACAAATAAAATTTTAATTAAAATTTTGATAAGTCTTATACAACAGAAGTACTGAGGTGATTAATGATATTTTAGGCTCCAGGAACTGTAATTTTAAAACCTTTGTGTAGGCAGGAGCACAGTCTATTTGAAGGACTAAAACATTAGCTAAAATAAAATGCAGAAGGCTATAGGAAGAGTGCATATGAAATGGCTTCTATGGGTAGAGGCATGAGGATATTGAAAAATTTAGAAATGTAAAGTTATAATAGTGAAAACGCCTTGAATTTTCTGATTTCCCTCTTCTAATTTACATAACATTTAAGGACAAAATAATGAGCCCCAAAGATGCCCTTGCCCCAGTCTTCAGAACCTGTAAATATGGTACTTTACATGATAAAGGGACTTTGTGTACATAATTAAAAATCCTGAGGTGGAGAAATTATACTGGTTTATCCAGATCAACCTAATATTGTCACAAGGGTCCTTATAAAGGGAGGCAATAAAGTCAATGTTAAAGAGAGAGGAGATGGATAAAGGAAGCAGAAGTAGGAGTGATGCCCTTTAAAAATAGAGGGAAAGGTCATGGGTCAAGGAAGGAAAGCAGCCTCTTGACACGGGAAAGGGCAAAGAAAAACATTTTTCCCTAGAGTCTCCAGAAGGATCAAGCCCTACCAAGACCTTGAAGTCAGATGTTGTACTTCTAGCCTCCAGAACAGAAATACAATAATAATATACATAATGAATAATAAATGTGTTTGGTTTTAAGCCACTGAATTTGCAGTAATTTGTTTTAGTAGCAATAGAAAAGTGGTACAACATTATGTAGTTTGATTTCTGTATTGTTAAAGATGGAGAGTTTTATATAACTTACTATAGTAAACCCAAACTAGAATATCGGCTCCCTGGGGCATGAGGCCATGTTTTGGAATTCCTTATGATCAAGTTATGTCCATAATACATTACAGAATTTACTTGCTAGTCAACTCAATGTAACAAATTAAAATTTTTTAAACCTAAAATATGTTCAGGCTATTGGTCTGTCTCAAAACCAATTTTTAGTTCTTACTCCACTACTGATTTTTATTAGTTATATAAGGTTGTCTAAGTTAAGGAACATCAGGATAGGACCTTTATATAGGGGTCTCCCTTCCCCCCAACCGCCTTTTTTTTTTTGTCAAATACCTTTTGTAGAAGTTTCCAGTAACTATCAATATCCCCCAAATTCATACCTCTGCTTCTCCTAGTAGTCTTGCTTTTAGAATCTGATCACATTTATTTCACTTAGACTTAACTTTTATAAGATATATGACTTAAAGTAAGTTAGTTGATTTTAGTTTACTTATCTATAAAATACAATTCAAGTTTTTGTCATAGGTTTGAGATGATTATCAACTAATATTGTGCATATAAAGTAAATGAGCAAAGTGTCTGGTGTGTAGGTGGTGTTAAGTAATCACGGTTGTTTTCCTATCTCCCCCCCTTCACATCACACCTCTCCAACTGCATGACTCATTTATTGGGGAGCACCTCTAGACGGGTTCTCATAAGCAATCAAACGTGAGACTGTTTTACATACCAGAAAACAGAGATAAAGTCAAAAAGTATGTATAAATGAATGCCAGTATGTCAGTATCAAATCAGGCTTGTAGAACAGAGTATTTGGAGAGTGGATCTTGGTGTACTTGTGAGTTTTACAGTGGATGAAATGATAATTCATCCAGAGGCATTAATATTGTCTCCTTCCATTTCATAGTCAGTGAAATGTCTGTGCAGTGCAACATCATGAGACAGGAACTTTAAATGTCAGCGTCACCTACTGTTTCTGAGGCAAATACCTAAAATGAACCAACTAATAGTTATTGGTACTAAAAAAAAGATTAATGTGCCTGACACTGTATTGATGCCAAAGAAATACTACATGGTTTATGGAATAAAGGGCGGAGGATGCAAAACAGAATGTATTTGTAGCATTCATCCATGTCAAGTGTTGCCTAGGTATTACTACTTTTGTGAAAATTCAGCAGACGTGAAAGAAGAATCTTTTTCCACCTTGCTGTGTATGTGTATGTGTGTGTGTATGTGTGTGTGTGTGTGTCTGAATTTGTCACTTTCATTAATTTAGTGTAGAAAAAGTAGGTTCCTATTCATTTTCCAACCTCTCGTGCTTTTCAGTTAAAAGCAATGAATAAATTAAAAAAAAACCCAAACCCAAACACAAAAACAACGTTTGTTATTGAGATTTTGAAGGGCCTGTGGTAACTATATGTCCCAGCAGTGGTAAGCATTCCCAAGCCTGGTGGGGAAGGGTGTACTAACAGGAAGTGATATTTCCTCCAGAGCAGAGATAACAGATAAATACCTAATACACTACTGTAATCTGAATCTGAGTTATGAATTCAAACCACTTTTATTGAAACCCTTTCCAAGTCATCTCATTGCTGGTGTAGAGAAGACATGATACATTTGGTGGTCTTCTTCAACCATGCCACACTCAGTAAAATGTTTATAATTACATAATTTTCATAACGACTACAGCTGAGAAATATTATACCTTTCTAACTCAAACTGTCCATCTAAAACAAACTATAATTATAAATAGTTTATCACATATAAGCTTTATATTTTGGAAACCATTGGATTTTTCCTTGCCACAAATAACATGCCAAAAAATTGCTGATTCAATGGTAATAATATTACAATTTTAAAGCAACAGGCATACGTTCCAGGTTTTGTTGTTCCCTAATCTTTATTTATGTCTTTGCAATTGGCAACCATCGAGGGGTAAAACTGCACCACACAGATATGGCTGCAACTATAATGCAACCCAGCATCGTGGGTTTCTAATGGCCAATAAACCTGATTTATTAAACAAACTCTATTAATGTTACACCAGGGATAAAGTGATTATGGAGCCCTTTACATTGTAAAAATTCATAATTATCATTTCTTCTTAAGAAAAGAGCCACATCTTTATAAAACAGTCACTGGGCTCTGACATGCTGGGCTGTGTAAAACTGATAATGGGTTGAAAATGAAGACTGTCAGCAGTATGTTCTCCAAAACGGTACATAAGCCATTTGAATCAAAACAATAATAAAACAGTCTTTTTCCTCTTTCAGAAGGGAATTGGCATTTAAATATTTAGAAAATATTCCTGGAACTAGTGTGAGCTAATAGAAGTATAAGGTGTTTAAATTTGAGGTTTAAAATAAGTACCTAAAATAAGTGTCGAGGATTTAAAGATAAATATATGAGACACTAATTTTGTTATTAAATGCAGAGTACAGCAGTGGTTTTGTAAAACCATGGAAAACCAAAATTTAATTTGTAGTGATCATATTCTTTTCCAATGAATAAGTTAAATGAAGGAAAATGAAGAAATTACATATGTATGATTAGAATGATTTAATATAAATGCACACTGATATTTACAAATTCATAAGCTTCATCTTTCTACAGGTTTATTGGGAGAATACAACAAAGGAAACTATTAACATCTTCATTGGCATATTTCTGAACTTGAATTATCCTCATCTCATTGATTTTGTATATTCACAGAAGAGGTTTCCTAAGAAAACCAAGTTTCTTTCCACTTTGTTGTATAAGAAATCTTCCTTCCTCGAGCCTGGAGCCTGTTTCCGATTCTGTGTCTCCCTCTCTCTCTGCCCCTCCCCCATTCATGCTCTGTCTCTCTCTGTCCCCAAAAAATAAAAAAATAAAAAAAAAAAAAAAGTTGGGAAAAAAAAAGAAATCTTCCTTCCTCTATGTAATGTATTTCATTTGAGGGGTTTTGGCTGATTCTACCCTTTCTTAGCCACTGGGGTCTGTGGCCAAGGGCTGTTCAAGCAGATTTGTCCCATTCTGCTAGTAACACTGATTATTTTAGAGTTGGATAAGCCATCCCAAACTGGCTAGTAAAAATTCTCCTTTGATATTTTCGTCTTTGGTACAGCTGTGTGACTTTTCTTTCACTGCTCTGATCAACTGAATGTACAGCCCAAATAACTATTCCTCCCTATATCAAAGCTTTTGCAACATCATCATAAGTGGAATGTATTGTGTCACTTCTCGAAATGGGGTCAGCCAATTCTGATCCTAAGCCTTAAGAGATCTTGTAAGGGAACTTTGCTCTCTTGTACTTTACAATCCCTGTTAAAAGAACATGCCTCAGTTAACGCACAGGTCTCAGAAGGAAGAAGAGGGACACATGGTGCTAAGCCCCTGAGCTAACCTCTACTTGATTATCAATGCTCAGCCACCACAGTCTGGAACAGAATCACACCAACTGACCAGCAGATTTATAAGAATAAATGTTTATGGTGTATTCTACTGAAATTTTGTGTTTGGTGATTTACTAACTAACTAACTGATACAGTGACTCTGACAAGGATGGTAACAGTAGTAGTGAAAAACAGTAGTAGTGGTCAGATTAAAAAAATAACGTTTATTTATTTTTGAGAAAGAGAGACAGAGACAGAGACAAAGACAGAGCACAAGCACGAGAGGAACAAAGAAACAGAATCTGCAGCAGGCTCCACGCTCTGAGCTGTCAGCCCTGAGCCACCCAGGCACCCAAGATTTTAAATATACTGTCAGAACTTAACACGAAAAAATATATGAGGTACAAGTGAAAAGGATGACTCTAAATCCTTTGCCTTGAAAAACTACAAGGAAGGAGTTACAGTTTACTGAGACAGCAACTGAAGGTGAAATATAGAACATATTTTCAGAGAAAAATAATCAGAAATAATATTTTATAGCTTAAATTATTATGTGAGCCTAGAATTCAAGATAGTACTTTCATGGGAAATATGAAGTTTTTGTTGTTAAAATCATAATATTGGAGGAGATCACCAAAAGTATGATTGTTCGATGCAGTAGTGAGAAGATCAAGGTCTCTAAAATTAGCAGCTTTTAAATAGGAAAACAGAAATGATCAAAAGAGCAACACATGAAGTAGAAAGAAAATCAGGAGGGGTTGGTTTCCTGGAAGCCAAAGAAGGAAAGTTTGTCATGGAGATAGAATAATGAACTGTATCTGATATGGCCCATGGGTCAATTAGGATGGTCATTGGGTACTGACTTTAGAGTTAACAACCTGAAAGGTTTTATGTTATATTTACTGTAATTGGGTAGAGTGCCTTTTAAGAATTCATCTAACAATCATTCTAAATATTGTTTTGTGTTACTAATTAATACCACTATATATATATATGTATATATATATATATATATATATATATATATATATATATATATCTCAACATGATATATATATCAACAAATATACTAAATGCATAGATGAATTCCCAGTATTAACATTTGGAGCAGCTATGATCAATGATTAAATGATTTTTATTTAATTCAAAACACATCTATTTTGAAATTACATCACACACACATGTAACATATACCTATTCACTTAACTGTTTGATGGTTATACTTGGCTCCAACAAAAGCAGAGTTTTTATTTCTAGTGTTTAATGTACTCATGATAACCAAACTACATTCAGAAAGAGTGAAAGATGTTTGATTGGCTGAATTTTCCATTATTTCTCATCTTCTTGAAATTCAAGAACATACAAATGTTCATTATGCTTTTTTTTTAAGGCACCTTGGTATTAGTACCTACGACTAGCACATCTCTTAGTTTTCTGTGATGGATGATTTTTTTCCCAATTTTTAACTTATTTTATTAATCCAACATTTATGGAGCTTATTTTATATTGTAGTAACTAAGAACACAATATGGAATCAAATTGCTTGATTTTGAACTTTAGTTCTATTCTTCAAGTATGTACCCTTTAGGGGCGCCTAGGTGGCTCAGTCAGTTGAGTCCAACTTCAGCTCAGGTCATGATCTCACAGTTCATGAGTTCGAGCCCGCATTGGGCTCTGTGCTGACAGCTCAGAGCCTGGAGCCTGCTTCAGATTCTGTCTCTCTCTCTCTTTCTCTCTCTCTCTGCCCCTCCCCCACTTATGCTCTGACTCTCTCTCTCCCTCAAAAATATATAAACTTTAAAAAAATTTAAAGAAAAAGAATGTGCCCTTTAAAGTCCATAAATATAATTGAGGAAATATTCATTTCCCCAATTTCATCCATATTTAACTTATACAATCATTATATTATTGAACTAATCCATCTTAAATGATTAGCATAGTGCACGGTCTATTTTCAAACACAAACTGCATTTATTATAATTGTTATTAATTCTGTATTATGTGCGAGAGCTATGCTAACAATTAGAAATAAAAGAATGTTGGGGCGCCTGGGTGGCGCAGTCGGTTAAGCGTCCGACTTCAGCCAGGTCACGATCTCGCGGTCCGTGAGTTCGAGCCCCGCGTCAGGCTCTGGGCTGATGGCTCGGAGCCTGGAGCCTGTTTCCGATTCTGTGTCTCCCTCTCTCTCTGCCCCTCCCCCGTTCATGCTCTGTCTCTCTCTGTCCCAAAAATAAATAAAAAACGTTGGAAAAAAAAAAAATAAAAAATAAAAAAAAAAAAAGAAATAAAAGAATGTAAACTATGATACCAGGAAATTCATAATTTAGTAAGAAGACAGATATAGAAAGAAATAAAAACCGATGCTGCAGTGCAAGTTAAATCGTAGACCTGTGCTCAAGAGAGAGAGTAGTCGCACTTTTACTTAAGTATTAAGAAAATCTCACAGATAAGTTTACATTTTGCCTTTTTTGATGCTGACTGTGACATAGTTGCTTACCTTTGTTGTCTAATATTGTTCCTAGCTTCTGTGCACATAGAATCAGTAAGAAAAAAGGAAAGGGAATCATTATTTATTAAGTACCTGTCATATGCTAGATAAGAATAATGTTAAATACTTTGCATGCACATGTTAATAATGTAATAATTATGAGATGGATTGTTCTATTTCACAGATCACATCCAATGATATACAGCTATTCCTTCAAAAGTATTCATTATATTTTAGGCATCTTTTTAAGAACTTTGCATATATTAACTAATTGAAGCCTCAAATCATATCAAGGAAATAAGTATTATTATTTTACAGATGAGGAAATTGTTATAGCCCAAAGTTTAAATACATTTTCTAAGACCTTATAGGCATTTTATGGCTGATTTGGGATTTGAAGCTCTCAACAAGGATTTTATGGGCTGACTTGTGTTTCCTCGAAATTATATATTGAAGTGCCAATCCCCAGTACCTCAATGGAAATGGTATTTGGAGAAAAGGCCTTTAAAGAAGTGATTAAGTTAAAATGAGGCCACTGGGGTGAGGCCCTCATCCCATATGGCCATTGTCCTTATAAGTAAGGGAAAAAGAAACCAAGCATGTGTGCACATCCACGTCGAGGAATGAGCATGTGAAGACACAGCACACAGCAAGAAGGTGGCTACCTGCAAGCCAAAAGGACAGACTTCAGAAGAACTCAACCCTGCTGCCACCTTGATTTTTAACTCTTAACTTCCAGAACTCTGAGAGAATAATTTCCAATGTTTAAGCCACCCAGTCTATGGTATTTTGTTATGGCAACCCTAGCAAAGTAATGCAAAGAAATTCTCAACATGGCCCTATTAACATTTGGGTCCAGGTAATTCTTTGCTGAGGGGACGATCCTGTTCATTGTGGAATGTTTAGCAACATATCTGGCCTCTATCTACTAGATATCATCAGTAATCCTTTCAGTTGTGACAGTCAAATGTCTGTAGATATTACCAAATATCTTTGTGATGTAGAGTGCCCCTGGTTGAGAGCCACAGACCTGCATTGAGAAAGCACATAGACTCTTGGCAGGGGTAGGGGGGGTAGGGGGGGTAGGTAATAATTTTCCTCAACCAAGGTCTTATTCCACTACGTGATGAAACTAGGACAAAAACTCAGGTTCAACAGACTCCAAACTAATGCATTTTTCAATGAAGTCTATTATTGTTGACAGAATTTCAAGTGGAGAAGGAAGTGTATTAGAAGAGGGCCCAGCAGTGAATAAACAAGACTGAAATATACCTTGAGAACATCTACCCTGATTCAGAAGTACTGTTCATAAAGCCCTACTAAGGATCCAGACAGAGAGAACTGGAAGCCCTAATTTTTGAAATTAAGATTGGTGAAGACTGCACTTGGAATTCATCATTTCATGAAAATCTCTATCTGGTGATCTCCCTGTCCGGATTGTTACTACTATTCATTCTTTGAGTCAGACCATGTCTATAATTTTAGAAAAAGTAAAGTTTCAAGAAGTAAAAAATATATCAGGCAGTAGACAGGGTGAAGGTGAAGAGAAGAACTGCAAGCATGGTGCTTGTTTTTCAGTTGAGTGTCACATTGTACTCTAATTATCTACTTGGTTCTCTCTCTCCACTTGACTGGGTGCTCCTTGCCACACAGGATTCTGTTTTCTGTTTTTTATATTCTTAACACTTTGTACTCTACCTGTCATATAATCTGAACTTAATAAAAATATACCAAATGATTAAATGAGCGAAAGTACCATCCTAGTAAAATGCCATAAGAAGATGGGCTGCCTGGGTGGCTGAGTCGGTTAAGCGTCCAACTTCAGCTTAGGTCATGATCTCGCGGTTTGTGAGTTTGAGCCCTGCATCAGGCTCTGTGCTGACAGCTCAGAGTCTGGATCCTGCTTTGGATTCTGTGTCTCCCTCTTTCTCTGGCCCTTCCCCTCTCGAGCTCTGTCTCTCTCTCTCTCTCAAAAAATAAACATTAAAAAAAAATTTAAATGCCATAAGAAGAAATAAAAAAATCTATATAATGAAAAATTTGAACTTGAAAAATAAGAATTTATACAAATGTGTGAATTAGAAAAAAATCACAAAAAATACCATAATTGTATGGTGCAATCTAATTTGTCAATGTTTTTGTACAGACATGGATAAGTGAACTATTGGGAGTTCAGAATTGAAAGGGTCTTGCTCAGGCAAAATAAAGAAAGCTTACCAATGTTTTTTATCTAGCAGTGTCAGCTTGGCTCATTTTTTTTCTGGCATTTTAATGCTAATTTGTTAGAAAAGAGTCTAGTGTTCAGATGACTGCAATAATTTTAATTATGTTTGGCCTGCAGCACATAGCTGCACAGTGAGTGGGAGTAAGCACTTCTGAAATTTCGCAATGAGTATTTTCTGAAAACTGTATTGCAAAAACTACATGTAAATATCTGAAATTTAAGAAGGGGACTCCATACAAACACAAAAACAAAATATTCAAAAGAACATGTTTTGGAGACTTTAAGAGTAAAGCAGAAAATATTTATAGTTAAATGAGGGACATAAAAGTAACACAGGCAAGAAATAAGTTTACAAGATAAAAAGAAATATGCAGATTTCTGGGACTATTGCTGTAGAACCATAAGGATAAACTCCAGTATAATTGTGTATTGGATTATGATGGTAGACATGTTTCCTCCTGTATTTATACTTTCGATCTTAAAAAGGAGTTTGAATTTTTACATTTGAAAGGGGCCAATATAAAAGTATTTTGCTCCATTCATCCTGGGCTAATGTGGAAAGTAGGAGATTATCAACTTGCTTCTTAAATTCTTTTGTCTTCACCTGTTTATCAATTGAGATCATTCATATTCTACAAGATTGTATCAGATCAAAAGTAAACACAGTCTTATCTCTAATAATCTCCATATGAAAAAAGTGCCTCATTTATCTCTCTCACAGTGGAAGTAGTTTAGCTCAAAAACAAACAAATAGAATAATAAAAACATATTTTGAGGTTTAAATTTTGAGTGGACCACTATAAATTGCCATATATTGGCTTGCCTCTATTTTATGCTATAATGGTTTTTCCTCCCACAGTGAAAAATCTAGTTAAAAGAACTAGTTTTCATAGAATTAGATGGGGAAGTAATATTCTCAAAATAAAAATTTAAAACTTCTTTCTGCAAAATATATGCTTTAAATATTTGTTATCCTTTCTGTGAGTAAAGTCATGAATGTTGTATGATTGACATTTTTTCTCTTCTTAATTCTAGCACTTACATATTAGTGTGGTAGAACTGTCAAAGGTAATTGATTTGTCAAAATTATTGATTTGTTGTTATTAACCAAAGCCCATATCTTATTCAGATTTCATTAGTTTGTAGCTACTGTCATTGTTTTCTTCCAGGATCCCATCTAAGATACATTTTATTAGTCTTCAAGTGCCCTTAGATTCTTGGCTGTGATATTTTCTCAGACTTTGTATGGTTTTGATGACGTTGACAATTTTTAGAACTATTGGTTGGGTATTTTATAGAATGACCTATTATTGGGATGTGTCCACTATTTTTATCAATATTACACCGACGTTATGGGTTTTGAGGAGGATGACCACAATGGTAAAGTGATAATATCATCGCATTATATCAAGAGTCCATATTATCAACATGGCATAGCCATGTTGGTGTTCACCTTGTTTACCTGGTTGAGACAGTGTTGTCAGTATTCTCCACTATATAGTTATGTTATCTTACCTCTTTCACATTGTACTATTTGAAACGAAGTGATTATGCACAACCCACATGTAAGGAGTGTGAAGTTATGCTCCACCTTCTTGAGGGCAGAGTATGTCTATAAATTCTTTTATATGGGAGATTTGCTTATTCTCTCCCTTTGTTTATTTCTAGCTATGTGGACTCATAGGTATTTATTTTATACCTTGGATTACCATCCAATACTGCTTGGCTTTCTTAAATTGTGTAGCTTTGGCCATTGGGAGTCCTCTAGTTAACTTCTGTATCTCTTTGACATATCTGCCCAGGATCTACAATATAACATACTGGGGTTTTTTTTTTTTTCATTCTAAATATCCATATAAAATATAATAAAGATATAAAATCAAATAAGTTTACGTGAGAATATAAAATTGGTATTCTATAATTTTTTTTTAGTATTTGAGAATAAGTACATGTATTATATATTAATTTATACACAGATACATGTGTATATATATATGAATACATACACATTCATGCACATACACACTTGCACACATATTTATGAAAAAGTGAATCACTGACCATAATTAGATAATGGATCCTTAAGTTGATTCAGCTTTTTAAAATTTTTAAAAATAAGGTTTCTAATCAACATCTATCTCTTAAATAATAGATATGTCAATCATTTCATAAAATACATAAAATACACATTTTAAAGTTTGTGTCATTCCAACTTAAAAATATGGAAAATTTAACGGAATTTTGCATTTGGCTTCCCAAATAACGATTCTGAATGAAAATTCTAATTTTAAAAGCACTCAGAAATTGGAAAACTAAATCATCTCATAAAAAACTAGTGGTAAATAAGGTGACTTTATTTAAAAAAAACGAAAATCATTTAATTCAATTATATTTTTCTTATGTTTGCATCTGATTAAGTTGAAATTTAAAATGGACCTCTGTGTTCTAGATGTTTAAACATTCTTTTAAATGGCAGTAATGTTCCTTTCACTTCCGGTGACCTTAAAAAAACAGCTAAAAATTAGAAATGTATAGAATCAGTCTTGAGTGCCATTAATTGCTGGGTACACACATTCAAAAAATGCTAGAACAGAACATTTACAGACCTAAAGCTAAATTATTCAGGTAAAAAAATGACAATTATAATTAATAGATAATTATAATTATTTGGTAATATTTGGTAATAGTCTCTTAAGTTTTGTTTATTATTATTATTTTTAATTTAAATCCAATTTAGTTAACATATAGTGTAATAATGACTTCAGGAATAGAACTTAGTGATTCATCACTTACATACAACAACAGTGCTCATCCCAACAAGTGTCCTCCTTAATGCCCCTCAACCCTAGCCCACCCCCCTACACAACAGCCAGCTAGCAACCCTCAGTTTGTTCTCTGTATTTAAGAGTCTCTTATGGTTTATCTCTCTCTCTCTCTCTCTCTCTCTCTCTCTCTCTCTGCTTTTATCTTATTTTTACTTCTCTTCCCTTATGTTCATCTGTTTTGTTTCCTAAATTCCATATATGAAATTTTGTATTTGTCTTTCTCTGACTGACTTATTTTGCTTAGCATAATACAATCTACTTCTGTCCACTTTGTTGCAAATGGCCAGATTTCATTCTTTTTGATTGCTGAGTAATATTCCTTTGCATAGAGATACCACATCTCCTTTATCCATTCATTGGTTGATGGATATTTGGGCTCTTACCATAATTTGGCTATTGTTGATAGTGCTGCTATAAACATTGGAGTGCATGTATCTCTTCAAATCATCACTCTTGTATCCTTTGGATAAATTCCTAGTAGTGCAATTGCTGGGCCATAGGGTAGTTCTATTTTTAAGTTTTTGAGGAATCTCTGTACTATTTTCCAGAGTGGCTGCCCCAGTTTGCATTCCCACCTACAGTACAAGAGGGTTCCCCTTCTTCCACATCCTCGCCAACATCTGTTGTTGTCTGAGTTGTTAATTTTAGTCATTCTGACAGGTGTGTGGTATCTCATTATAGTTTTGATTTGTATTTCCTTGATGATGAGTGATGTTGAGCATTTTTTCATGGGTCTGTTAGCCATCTGGATGTCTTCTTTGGAAAAGTGTCTATTCATGTCTTTTGCATATCTCTTAAGACTTGATAAAATCTCTCTCCCTTAAGAGATAATCTTAAAATGTGAAATCACCTTTTTAAAAAAAAAGTCTAAAGTTGGGGTGCCTGGGTAGCTCAGTTGGTTAAGCATCTGACTCTTGGTTTTGGCTCAGGTCGTGATCTTGCATTTTTGTGAGGTAGTGCCCCATGTCAGGCTCTGTGCTGGCAGCATGGAGCCTGCTTGGGATTCTCTCTCTCTCCTTCTCTCTCTGCTCTTACCTCAATTGTGCTGTTTCTGTCTCTCTCAAAATAAATAAATAAACTTAAAAAAAAAGGCCTATAGTTGAAGGAAGAAAATGAAAGATACAATAAAATTTTTCAGACAAGTCATCGAGTTTTTATTTATTGACCACAAAGATGTGTGTGTGTGTGTGTGTGTGTTGGTGTATGTGTGTTTGATAAGAAATTAGAATTTTGTTTCTGATGGTATCAGATTGCTCTTAGTAACAAAGGAATTAAAAATACTTTCTATATTTTACTTATGTATAAAGGAAATTCTTTTTCACACACATTTTTTATTTTTTTTTACTCAAAATATATTTCAAGATAAACTATTACAATTGTTAAGATTTATGGAAGGGCCCAGAATAAAAATTAGAACACTATTTTTTAAAATTATTTTCTAGTTTCATATGATTGGAGAAGACTTGATTTAGGTATTTATTTTATCTTTTTTTTATTACTTCTCAGGAATGAAGTCTTGTAGAGGAGGAAGAAATATACTGTTTGACTAATTTAAGTTTCACACTGTTTAAATATAATTTAATTATAAAAAAGGAAACAACTTCGATTATACCAAGGGTATAGTTATAAATTACTGAAACTTCACTTTTCAATTACTAATTTTAGGTTTCAACAAAGTTCCTTTTCGTTGGCCAGAAACTGAACTATTTTTTGCTACTAATGCCTCATTACATTTTTTAGTTATCAATGTTACTATGGTAAAGTTAAAAGTATCATCATTAGTAACCGTGTTGTATACATATTTCAGCTCTAAAAGAGCCTAGTATTTGTCCATTTCTTAGTTCCCTAAAGACTTGAATGTCTGAAAAAAGAGTTGTAGAGAGTCATCACAATGCCAAAAGAGTTTATATTTATGAACAATATTCTGGAAAATATTGTCAAATTTTCTTCCACCTTGACTTTTCTGTTTGCATCCAGGAATAGGCAATTTTAATCAAAACCTCCTGAAACTGTATCTAAATTTAGCTTCACATTTAACCCATAGACAGAACAGGAGACTGATGACAGGGCTGTAGTTAAAATGTTCTTTAACCACTTTGGGGATGTGCTGTTGTTGTTTTACCTGCATTAAAACATCACAGATTGTTATTATTATAGTTAGCATAGACTTCTCGTATTATAATGGGAGCCTACTGTACAAACCCATGCAAACTGTCATGTTATTGATGACTCTGTGCCTACTGCAAATCTTTCCTTTATTTAAGCAGTAATTATGAGCAGAAACAAATGGCAAAAATTAGAAAATGGATGGTGCTTTATTGAAAATATAGAATGGAATCAGATCCTCAATTATATAAAAACTGAAGCTCATATTGAAGAGCTTCAGTTTGAAGCTGTTTGAAGAGGTGCCACATTTCCAAATGAATTACATTTCTCTTTCCTCCTTGACTTTTAAAGAGACAGGAGTTACTGTTCAGCTATGACAACATAATTAACTTCATATTGCAATTACTTCTACATGATGACAGCTATCGGTAGCTTGAAACAGCTTCAAATGTGCTTTTAACAGTTTATTTTCGCTATTTAGGCTTCCAAATTTACAGTGACCTCACCTCCCTCCACCTCCAGAAAAAGACACACTAACAATTCAAGTGTTGAAAATAAAACAAGTAACATCAATTTCACAAGGATGGAAGATGTAATTAACTTTACTGTGAATCAGGCAAATTTGAGCAAAACCAAAATACATTGTACAAACTCTTCCAACATCATTGCAGTATACAGAAAGGTTATGCTTTGAAATAGTCTTTCTAACAAAATCTTATTTTTATCCAATTAGCTTGTCATTGAATCAAACTGTACTAAATGCATATGTAACATTTTAGATACTATTAGTATAAGAAGACTATGAAAACCATAACCTTGGGAGCATAGTTGGCCTTCTATTTTTAGACCTGTCATTCAGAACAAGGATTTCAAATTCCAGTGCAGGCAAAATTTCAGATAAGTTTTATATAGTGATTGTATCCTTATTTAAGTCTAGAGACCCATAATCTTTAGACCAGCTTGAAATCAAACGTCTTATTTGGTGATATGTTATTGCTTATCTGTCATTCCTGGATTATACTTTATGCTCCTTTTCATGCCTTGTATTTTGCTTGAAAAAGACCATAATTTGTAATTAAAGTAAATAAAATATCTGACATCATTATTCCACGGAGACATAATTGAAATCACTTGGAATATTGCCTATGATGGAGAGGCATAAGATATAAAGTCTATTTTTCACAAAGCTTAATAAAAATGAAGTAAATCCACTAAAAGCCAGAGATCTTTAAATTTTGTTTTCTCATACCATTTAGGCCTTGAAAGCCAATATATCACTATACACACACACACACACACATACATATATATACATATATGGGTATATAATTTAATCACAAAATGCTAACAAAGTACAACCCTATCAGAATTTTACTTTTTTTAATGTTTGTTTATTTTTGAGAGATAGAACACAAATGGGGGAGGGGCAAAGAGAGAGGAAGACTCAGAATCCAAAGCAGCCCCAGGCTCTGAGCTGTCAGCACAGAATCCAACATGGGGCTCAAACTCACAGACCATGAGATCATGACCTGATCTGAAGTCTGACACTTAACTGACTGAGCTACCCAGGCGCCCCTTAAATCCTTTATGCTGTAGTCCTGTATTAAAAGTATCATTCTAAACGATTCTTCAAAACTCACTACTATAAAAAGAGCTTCATAAAAGAATATAAAGTTTATTTTTTTTTAATGTTTATGTATTTTTGAGAGAGACAGACAGAATGCAAGTGGGTTAGGGGCAGAGAGATAGAGAGACACAGAATCCGAAGCAGGCTCCAGGCTCTGAGCTGTCAGCACAGAGTCCGGCGCGGGGCTCGAACTCCCGAGCTGTGAGATCATGACCTGAGCTGAAGTCGGTCGCTTAACCGATTGAGCCACCCAGGCGCTCCAAAGAATATAAAGTTTAAAAGATACCCAGAAATATATCATCTAACAAATCTGTCTGTCACAGAATTCAGATGCATCTCTTGGTGAATTGTGGTGTATGATCAATTATGCTTTTAATTGAGGAAAAAACATAAAACTTTCACTGGGACTGCAGTGTATCGATTTTATCATGATAAAATATTAGAGAGAGTAGGCTGTTGTCATTCTTTATCTGTGGGTTATAGGAGCTCTGTCACTCTATTGGCATATAGTTACATAACTTTCACTACTCTTTCCATTTTCCTTTCTTTTATAAGATAATTCAAAGTTTCCTCTTAGAACCACCCAATATTAGATATGTAAATGTTGAGTCTACTATTTCTTCATAAAGTGATAACATATATAACTTAAATTATTTTTCAAATATATACATATAACAAAAATATATATCATAAATGTGTATATACACATATTTATAAATTTCTGTGCTCATTCGAAGAGGGAGCACCTAATATAATAATCACAATATTTTATATTCATATGTAGATAGAGGCAATGCTCCATATTTTTTCACATTTTACATGATTCCAAAATCCAAGTTACTAACGCTGTTAAAAATCTGAGTATTATTACCTCAGGTTTTTTTCTACTGTTTGCTCTTGTTACATTCATCCAGAATCTGTACGTCATTCAAGAAATCTATGCTGTTCCTCCATTTTTAATTCTAACTCTAGAATTAACTCTAGAAACTTCACAAAGCATTAACTCTTCACAAAGCATTAACTAACTCTAGAATTAACTCTAGAAACTTCACAAAGCATTAGATCTACTAAATGCCTAATAAATTGATACATGGTTCTGGGTGCCTCAGATCTTCATGTACTAAGAAAGAATATTATCTAAGAACATGGGATATATTTCCATTTATTTGTGTCTTCTTCAATTCTTTCAACAGTGAATTATAGTTTTCAAAAAGTAGGTCTGTCACCTCCTTGATTAAATTTATTCCTAAATATTTTACTGTTTTGGTGGAAGAATTAATATTATGAAAATGTCCATACTGTCCAAAGAGATCACATATATGGTTAACTAATTTTTAACAAGGGCACCAAGAACAAAATATATAGAAAGGATAGTCTCATTGATAAACAGTGCTGGGCGAGCTGGATATCCACATGAAAAGCAATTAAACTGGACCCCATCTTAAAACACTCACAAAAATTAACTCAAATGGATTAAAGACTTAAGTGTAAGATCTGAAACCATACATATGAATACACACAACGGAATATTATTCAGTCATTAATGAAAAGGAGAAAATCCTGCCATTTGTGGCAACATGGATGAAGCTGGAGGGGATTATGCTAGTGTAGTAAGCCAGGAAAAACCAAAAACAAAAACAAACAAAAAAACCCCCAAATACTATATGGTATTCCTCATATGTGGAATCTTAAAAAAAATGCCAATTTTATAGAACCAGAGAGTAGAATGGTGTTTGCCAGGGGCTGAGGAGAGGATATGGGGAAATGTAGGTCAAAAGGTATAAACTTTCAGTTAGAATAAATTCTCAGGATGTAATGTACAGCATAAGTTAGTAATATGGTATTGTACACTTCAAAATTACTTAGACCACAAAAAATTAACTATTTCAGGTTATGAATGTTTTAATTACCTTGATTTTGGTAATCATTCCACAATGTATATATTAAATTATTATATTGCATACTTTAAATATATACAATTATATTTGACAGTCATTCCTCAATAAAGTAAGGGGGCGAATATTGTATCCCATAATGAAATATGTTACAATTACAATTATTGGTACCTTAGTTCCTAATGGTAAACTGTGAAAGAACTTGGTGAAGGAAATCTGCTTCAAAACCTGGTAGTATATCCACAAAATGGCCAAATCCCTAATTAGTGAAATTGGATGGATTTTTTACCACCTGTGGTGAACTCCTATGATTCAGGCTAGGTCCTTCAAAAGCCCTAGACTATCTTATTTACAAATCATCACAGTGTGGATAGCATTAACATGATTTAATAAGCCATTGCATAGAGACACCAATTCTGACCAAAGATATTAGAACATCATATTAAGAAAAAATATGTACACAGAAAGATGCTGAAAACAGTAAGTGTAGTAATCTCCAGTAATTATATATTTTTCAAACTGGTAACACATATTTGGAGGGTAGATATGAGAGAAGAGGAGAATCTAGTCACTTGTTTGTCTGTTCATTCTGAACTCTTTGATATTTAAAACATCAGGCTTAATGGGTTTGAAATTCTATATTCTTTAAGTAAAGACCAGTGACACAAGCAATTGGTAGAGATTGCAGATGAGTAAAAAAAACTAATTATTAAGTTTAATACAATATGCATTTCCTTTGTATAAGGCACTGTGCCCAGTGCTGTGGATGTATAAAAATGAAATAAATATGGTTGCTGATTTAAACCAACTAGCATAAAGGATGTTATAGTCATTCAAAGGGGACTTTGAGGCAATGGACTTTATATAAGTCATTATATTAAAGACTAGGCAAGTATGATTATCAGGAACAGGGTTTTTATCTGACAGCCAGATGTAGAAACTGAATGCCAATCTTTAAATGCTGCAGTCTCAGGTAAATAATTGAAACTCTCTAAGCCTGTTTTCTCATCTATAAAATCAAGATAGTATCAAACTCATAGGGATTTTGTTGGCATGAATAAAATAATTATACAACTATTTATTATCCACACACTCAGAGTAATTAATAAAGTACAAAGCATATTATAAATGTAAGTAGTTTATTCTGAAGGTGTTAATGCATAGTGGTTCTTAACTGTGGACAGTCGATCAGTTCTTTCAAGTGTAAGAACCTTAAGCAACACAAAGCCATATCATTTTTTTAACTGCTTTATTGGGATATAATTGAAACATATAAACTGCACATTATTAAAGTGTACAGTTTTATGTTTTCACATAATTCTATACTTCTGGAATTATAATTTCAATCAGTATATAAATATATTAAACATCCCCTAACCTTCCTTATATAATCCTTCTCTTTACCCTTCCCCCCCACTTGACCCTCAAGTTCTCAGGAAACCATCAATTTGCTTTCTGTCACTAAAGGCTAGTTTGCATTTTATGGGATTTTTATATAAGTGAAATATTTTAACATGTATTATTTTTGTCTAGTCTCTTTCACTCAACATAATTATTTTGACATCCATCCATTCATCTTAAGTGCAAAAACAGTTCTATTTTTTTTAATGTAGAGTACTAATCCTTTGCAGATATACCACAATTTTGTTGTGTTGAAGCATGGTTGACATACAGTATTCCATTAGTTTCAGGCATGCAACATAGTGATTTGACAGTTATATACATTATGAAATATTCACCATTGTAAGTGTAGTTGCCATTTGTCACTATACAAAGTTAGCAATATTAGTGGATCCACTTATTTGTTGATGGAACTTGGGTCATTTTCAGTTTGGGACTATTCCAAATAAAGTTGTTATGAAAATTTGTGTACAAATCCTAGTATGGACAGATACTTTGCCTTGAATAAATGCTCAGGTGTAGAATGACTGTTTTCTACTTTTGTGTTGTGTTTAACTTTCTAGAAATACTTACTAAACACATATTTCTGTGTGCTTAATTTTTTTTAAAAAGTGCCAAAGTTGTAATAACATTATTCATACCCCCTTACACTTGATATGAAAAGCTTTTTTGTTTAAGGTTTCTTGATTGTAGCTATTCTCATAGGTGTATAGAGCTGTGTCATTATGGTATTAATTTACATTTAATTAAAGAATAAAGATATTGAGCTCCATATGCTTATACTCTATATGTATATCTTTCTTAGTTAAGTTTTTGTTCAAATATTTTGCCAATTTTGTTGATGACTTGTTTGATGTCATATCATTGAATTTGTGTGTGGGGGGATAAAATTTAAATCCATTAAATCAAATGTAATTAAATGTTGAAGATGATATATTTATTATCCATATGCTATTATATTCTGATTCCAAACTCAGGTTGAGAAGATACATCATATTTACTAAGCCACCTCAAACACTCCAATAAGTTAAACACCCCTCCCCACCCCCCCACCCCCACACACACTTGGACACACACCTGGGAACACTTTTCTGATTATTTTAGTAAAACTTTGGTCATTCTAATTTATGTCTACAAATCCTTTGTATGTCCACAAATCATGTCAGATTGGGTCTTAAAGAAACATCAATCTATTATGCTTATTTACTGAGAAGTCTAATACAACAAAAGGAATTGGTATATACAATGCCAATCACCTAATTAGTAGAGCCTCTACAATATTTTAGACCTCCTGACTCTGAAATAATTACTTTTTTCTATACAATATTATTTTTAAATTTTCATATTAAATTTAATTTGCCAAGATATTGAATTATTTAATTCTTTAGCTTATTTCTTCGTCTCCTAATACAGATTTTTGTTTTGAGGAACTGGAAAAGGTTACATATTATTTCATGATACTCTGATATTTTTCAAATGATACCTGATTGACTGTGTCCTGTAGATCTTCATAGCCTTTATTTATTCAAAGAATGAGTTTATGTAAATTAGGTAGAGGTAGGTTTTTTTTAATTTTTTTAATCTCTCTTCATTTTTAATTATATTTCATTCCACTTTTGGTTATAATGTTAAAATTTTTCTGTCATTAAAACTTGGAGAAAGATAAAAGAGAAAAAAGTTTTCTCTCCAAAAGTCAGATGAGATTACCTTATATCTATCAAGTCTCATGTTTTTTACTTCCATTCTTAGAATCAAATAATCCTGTCTAGAATAGTTTGCGTGTGGTCCTGCCAACATAGTGAGGTAGAGGGAACAGATGACCTCTCCATATCATTTCTCCTTTTTTGATTCCTTAGTGAAAGACTGGTGGAGTACTAAACCACTCTTCCACTTTATCATTGCAAAAGATTCTATGAATCATCATAAAACAGTGGCCTTTCCATTACCTAGCATCATAAAAGTAGAGTTCTCAGAATTTATGTATGCCGAACATTGTGTCTTAGCTACCTTATATGAGGCCTGATCTTCAATCTGTACATTCATTACCTTCATTGCAATTGATTTTGCCTCATTTTAAAACTGGATCTATGTCTATATACTGGACTCTTTTTTTTCAACTTCTTGTAAATTTTCCTTACACATATATACCTATAGGAATTCATGTCATCTAGGTAATTTCTATTCTCACGAACATGCTTTTCAAAATGTTTACATATTTTTACATACTGGCTACCATCTGTTATTCCCTCTCAATCTCAGAAACATTATCCTGTTACTGACAATAGCTTTTTGTATACCTTTGTATCTGATTTCTTAGGAGTTATTTTATATTAGTTTTTAATAACTCTAAAACAATTGATATGTATTTGGTTAAAAGAAGAGTAAGATTGGAGACTTTATTTTTGCAAAAGCTATATTTTAGAAAATCTTTAAAACCTGTGCTTCACTTCAGTATCTTTATGATCATTATTTGTTGTGCTAAGCTGCCCTGTAAAATTAGGAAAGGAGTATTGAATTGTTCTTCAGTTTGTATTTCTCCTCATTGGAAACAAATCCTTCCTTAGAATATGTGTCCAAATTATTAGTTCAAGAAATTGGACATAACAACGTACATAAGTCTTTTTCAAATTAAAATAAGAACATTTGTATAGATCTGTTCAATATTTAATTATGCTCTGAGGATAGTCCCTTATTTTCTATTCCTTCTTAAATCGGGACAAAAATTCAAAATGAAAAAAATTAAATAATTAACAAGCTAAAATGCCTAAAAGTTTACTTAAAATCCAGTTAGAAATATAATCAAAGTTGTTTTAAAGCATAAGTAAGAATCCTTTTCTTCAGGCTACTGGACTGAGATCTTTGTAGACACAGGAAGATAGGAAAGAATCAGTACTTTGAGCAATCAAGTATAAAATTTTGGAAAACTGAGAATAGCTCTTGAGTCTTAGAATTTTAAAAGGTGGAAGGTGAAGATGTCTCTTGATTAGTTTTATTAGTTTGAAGCAATTACTGCCTGTTAAATGTTCAAATCCTCATTTAAGTGAGTCAATGAGATCCCAGAGGGAAAATAAGTACTTAATGAAATGATGAACATACACAACTGTTTCCATTTAAAAGCATTAAAAACGAACCATGTTCAGCCATGCTTACGAGTCATCAATGAATTAAATGATATAATTGCTTGATTTCTCATATAAATCCTCATGGAGAGTAAGAGATAAGAGAGCAAGCAAAAGACTGATATTTGTAGGAGATACTGCAAGTTGTGATGCTGAAGCTAAGGGTAGTTTATTCCTCCTCAAATCATATAAAATTAAGATATGGGTATTAATAGTGGTGTACATCAACATTTTTGAAGGTATTTCATACCAATAATAAAGCTAAGCACATAAATATACAAAAAATTCAAAAAAGGTAACTGTAACCCAGGAAATGCCTGTCATGAAAACATAATGTGTTGTGGCTTGACATATACACAAATGGTTTAAAGCCTGTTGTATAACCAGCTAATTACTCTACTTTCCACATTGAGGTAAGGAAACTGAAGGGACCCTATGGAGGACTGCTTTTTTGCTTCCTCTCTTCTTGCTAGGATCTGCACCCCTGCATTATATGATGGATAATGTATGTCCTCCTTATAAAACTCAAGGAGTTAATGGTTCCTTTGGAGACTTCCATCACAATAAATAACATCTAAGAAGTAACTGGGTGGGGTCATCATGTAAGTTTTCCAGAACACCAATTCACCAAGACCCCTGGCTCCAAGGCCTAAATGTGTTATGGATGACGCCTAACATTTATCTTTGTTTTAACTAGTTCATGGATGCCTGAGAAGACATATACACTGGACCACAATCTTAAATAAAAACTCCACACCCCAAGTAGAGACAAGACTCACTCTCCTTTCCTTTCCAAATCTCCCAGACTGTTGGTCTGTATTTGTATTCTGTCTCTGTCTTCAAAAAACTCTGTTCTCACTTCCTCTTGGCTCATGTTAGATTCATATCCTGTGTAAAGCCATGTACTCCTGGGTGGTCCTGTGGGGACTCCTTTGGGTCCTCAGACTCAGCCAACCTGCATCAACATTACTTCCTTATAAACTCTGTTTTGATCTGACCATAATCTCTTATATTTATATAACATTTTAAGTTTTGCTAAGTGTTTCCCCTTTTACTCTTTCATTATAATAGTCACAAAATAAGTTATGGAAAATCTTACTGTAATTCTACACATAAGTACACAGATAACCCAGGTTGATCATTTCCCCAATGTTTTATAGTTAATTAATGATAAAAGCTAAGTAAAAATCAAGACTACTAGAGTTTTAGAGGAATATTTATTTTCTCTTTCATATTTCCTCTTGAATTACTGTGCAAAAATGTTTGTCCATCACTAACTCTGCTTCTGTGCCTCTCAACTTGCAATGTTTATTACTGTGCAATGTTTATTTGCAAATAAGTTTATTTTTGCAGTGGCACAGAAATCCCTAGTGTTGTTGCAACTTTCTACTATATATTGTTTTGCCTTTACTTTATAATTTTCTTTTTACTTGTCTTTATTATAGTGGTTGTACTTCATCTTTCTCTAAAGAGAAACTGGAAAAACCAATTATAAAAAACAAAAATAATATCTAATGTTTGATATAGTTCTTTTAAATTGAAATTAGCTATGCAAAGCAGCATATTTAGATTGGTTTAAATTGAGACAACAGTGCCATTAGATGGCACTCTGGGTAAAGTTGACTATGTTTTTTCCTATATTGGAGCACTGGAATTCAAGGGCTTAAGTAAAGAAAATGGAATACAAGATTAGTGAATAGCTGTAAGTCAAATAATCAAACTTATTATAATAAAAAATTCCCTTCTTTCGTTCTCTAAATAATCTAAGATTGCCCTTTGAATCATTACTCACCATTACTTATCAAAAACAATTAAGGCATTACTCATTTGCTGTTCCACATTAGAATACTTATGTATAATTACATTTAAAAAATTATAATCATTTTGTTCATATCATTCCTAATATAATGTAATAAGGTCTAAAATCAGTTGTTTTTATAAACCGATATGCATTTTAAGGCAATTTCTATGTGTAAATATGAATTTTACAAACATCAAAAATATTGTTTATATTTCTAAATATTCTTTGGTAAAATAAGTACTCTGGACGTATATTTGATATGCAAATATTTTGTCCTTTCTAATCTCGTTAAATACGTTTTATTAGAAGTTATTTCAGTTATTTATTCTTTCTCATCCAGTCACTAAAATGGTAAGTGTTTACTTAGTAGGGAAAGCTAGGAAGTAGAAGTTATGGCAACAGCCCTGGAGAAATGTAAAAACAAATTAATAAAAGAAGGTGTCTATGCAAAAAAGGTAATAATACAAACAAATACACATAATTTTTCCTCTCAGGAAATTTTATAGACCCAATGATACTTACTGTTTATTGCGCACTCATTACTGACTGGAGTTGTATTGGGTTTTACATACGAACACCTGTTTAATTATCATGTTAACCCGATTAAGTACACGCCAATTTAAAAAACTATTTAGCAAAGAGGCAACCAAATTGACTCTTTTGAAGTTCCACACATACTTCTTCTCTTTGTTTCTTGCTCTGACTGCAGGATTTTAATTTTATACTAAATGAGTAGATTTTCCAAAGAGAATGGACTTAAAAGATATTTAGAGCAAGCTGGAAGTATGAAAAATAGGAATTAGACTGAACTTCCACAGCTAAATTTTATTTGTTGCCTTATTCTCCTTGGCACCCCATTTCCTTCTATTTTACATTTTGACACATAATAATAATGCAAACATTTTTTTCTTTGGTATTTTAACATTCTGGAGGAAGTGACTGAGAATATTGTTCATTGTGTTAGAAAAAAAAAGAAAAACAACACAAAGCAGTTTCCTTTCTCATGAGGAACTGTTGTTATTTCTATACAGAGCTGATCTAAATCAGATCCAATTATTTTTGATACACAGCTTTTAATGTCATTAATGTAAGCTTTGTTAGGAAAAATAATTCACATGTCTTAGACCTTTCCACAAAGTTAGGAAGTGGGCCATATCTCTGTTTCTCAGGTAATTTCATCTTTATTGTTTGCTTTTTTTTTCATTTTCATTTTGATTTACATTGTACAAACACATGAAGTAGGAAGTTTATATTATAGCATAGAATAATAATAAAATGAATACCTTTATACCTTTCTATGTGCTCACTAGACAAGTTAGAAACAGAGTGTTACCAGCATGAAAACCCCCCTTAGGAATCGTGTATTGTTCACATTTCACTCCATCACTCACATCTGAATTTTGTATTATGCGTTCCCAAATATTTGTTTAAATTTATCTATTTTATAAATTTTCTTAACTGGATTAAATTATATGCATTCTTCTGGTTCTTCCTTCAGTCTCTCTGCATTATATTTTTGAAATTCACTCAGGTAAATGCTCTTATGTTGATGAGTCAGATCATTCATTATTAGTGCTATAAATTCTCTTATATTTCCTTATTATGAGGTTGGCATAATTTATTTATTAGTTCTATTGCTGATGGACATTTGGGATGTTTCCACCTTTTCGCTATTAAGAATATACTGGTCTCAGTGTTGTTACACCTGACACTTGGTCTCATGGGCATATATATACATGGGTTTGGAGTTGTTTGGCATAGAAAATAAACATTCAATGTCATTATATAAAATATTAAATTGTTTTGAAAGTTGTTATTTCAATGTGTACAATTATTGGTGAGAATTTGTTACAATGTAACAATTACTGATGAGAATGTGGTATGACAGGAATATTATTGAATTACTATTGTACCACATTCTCGCCAATAATTATTATTAGGCTATGCAATATTTAAAATATAATCATTGTGAAGGGATATTTAATAATGTTTTAATGCTTTTAAATAAAATTTCCCTGATCATTACTGAGGTTGGCCATATTTTAAAAAAATTTTTTAATGCTTATTTTATTTTTGAGAGACAGACGGACAGAGTATGAGCGGGGGAGGGGCAGAGAGAGAGGAGAGACACAGAATCTGAAGAAGGCTCCAGGCTCTGAGCTGTCAGTACAGAGCCCAACATGGGGGCTCAAATCAACGAGCCATGAGATCATGACCTGAGCCAAAATCAGACACTTAACTGACTGAGCCACCCAGGTGCCTCAAGTTTGACCATATTTTATGTTAATTTTTTTTCTCCTTCTGTCGAACTTTCATGCATGTTTTTGTTCATTTTCTATAAATTGTTTTACTTGTTTATATTTATTTGGAAGGAATACTTTATTCCAAATACTAATCCAGGTTATCTTCATTATTTGTAGATTTTATGTTTTTCAACTTCCTTAGTCGCTAAAATTAATTCATAATCCTAAAATCAATACTACTGTTGCTTTCATGGTCATCTGAAGATAGGCATGGACCAGCAAAATAATATCAGTTGCCCGATGCACACCATGGTCCCAGCTGAGACAGAACAAGGTGATTCTCCAGCCTCTTGTTTCTACTCTGTATTTTTTGCAATTTTAATCTTTTTTTATGTTTTTTGTTGATGTTTCAAAATGCCCTCCAACACAGTGCTAAAGTGTTGTCCATGTGCAAGTGTTTCTAAGTGCAAGAGATCTATGATGTACTTTACAAAGAAATTAAGTATGTTAGATAAATTTGGTTCAACCATGAGTTATAATGCTATTGACCATGAGTGAATGTTAATCAAAAATATATATTAAATAAGGTGACACTAAACAGAAACACACATAAGGCAAGGGTACATATTGATTGGTTGATGAAAATGTGGTGACTAGAAGCTCACAACATCTAACCGCATATTGTCCATAGGAGCAAAACCTCAGTACTTATTTGCTAATTCTGTGTTGGAAAGATTTTATAGAAAACAACTAGAACAAATAATGAGAATCAAGTGTACTTTGTTGCCTATATTTATTGCAAATATATTTCTCTGTGTTTTTTCTCTTAACTGATGTTATGAGATTATTTGAAAGAGAAAATTTCTTAATTTTATTGAATTTAGTTATGTTGCTCTCTATGGCTTAAGTAATCTTTCCCTTCATCTGGTTCCCCATCCCCCCCAAAAAACCCAAAAGAACAAAAGAAATGAACACAAAAATTTTAAAAAACCCGCAAAACTCTGTACTCCTTCTTTATAGCATTTGTTAGTCTTCCAATTGAATATTTTTATCTGTTTGAAGTTTATATTTGTTTATAGTGTAATATAAGAATGTCTTTGAATAGCCAAAATTTGCTGCAAAATGTATTGATTAGCATTATTTTTGCTCTAATATTCAAGACCCATTTTGTCATACAGCAATTTTTTATATATATAATAAATTGTTTCTATGCTCTGTATTTTTTGGTCTATTTTCCTGCCATTATGCTGTTATCATTCTGTCTTAATTATTTAAGTTCTATATTGTGTTTTGATTATTGACAGGAAAAAGAAGTTTAATATTTTACTTCTTCAATGGTGTCTTAGATTTTCTTGGCCCTTGTTCTTCCATTACATTTTGGAATGATCCTAAGAACTCTCTCTCTCTCTCTCTTTATTTCTCTCCCATACACTCATGTACATGCATGTGCACATACACACACACACACACACACACACACACAGAAAAATATACCTGTTTGAACTCTTTGGAATTGCATTTAATCTATAGATTAATTTGTAAAGATTTGGCATCTACATGATAGTCTTCTAGCCCATGATAAAACACATTTCTTCATTTGTGTAAGTCCCTGTAGATTTTCAAGATATTTTTGTAATTTCCTCTTTAATGGCATCATTTTTTACATGTATTTATTCCAAGGTATTTACACCTTATTTACCGTTTTAACTTTCTTTTAATCTTTGATCACATTGCTCACTGATAATTGGTGATATTTACAAGTGTTCCTGACATGTATAAAATAATTTTGCAAGCAGAAAATACTTATATTGTATTTTCATTACAGATTTTTGGATTACTTTTATTGTTTTCTACTCAAGCAATCATGTCCTATAAAACATAATTATGTTTTTGTTTCTTCTTTCTTATAACTTGATATTACTTTTGCCTGGAAAAGAATTGGTGTTAGCAGCATCTTTTCTCTCTCTCCATCCTATAGGAACAAATTTCAAAATATATCCTTCAAAAATAATTTTTTTTCTAGCTTTGTTTTGTGTGGATGTTCTTTATTACCTCAATAAATTGTCCTGTATTTCTACCATGCTTTTTAAAACCTATAACTGCATGCTAAATTTTAGTTAGCATTTTTTTTGTGTGCACTTATTAAGACCATATTGTTTTCTGGAATACCTGGGTGGTTCAGTTGGTTGAGCAGCTGACTTTGGCTTGGGCCATGATCCCCTGTTCCATGGGTTCAAGTCCTGCATCGGGCTCTCTCCTGTCAAGGAAGAGTCTGTTTCAGATCCTCTGTTCCCCTCTCTGTCTGCACCTCTCCCACTCATATTCTCTTGCTCTCAATCAAAAATAATAAATATTTAAGAAAAAAAGATTATATTTTTTTCTTTCTTATTTTGTCAATGTCAAACTCTAGATAGTAAATTTCTAGTATTAAACCAACTTTGCATTCTTGATGTAAATATAACTTGGTAGTAATGATATATCATAGTTACACACTGCTGAACTCAATTTACTAATATTTTACTTACACTTTTTCATCCACTTAATTAATGAGGTAGTAATGTCTTTATCTGCATTTAGTACAGTACTTATCCTAGCCTTTATCCTATGGAAATGTTCAATATTGGAATGTCTTGTTTCTTGAAAATGTGTTCTTTTTAGATGGGACAAGATAGGAATTTCCCCATTCTGCTTTTTTTAAAACAGATTTATAAACACTAGTAAAATGTCTCTCTATATTCAGTATTCTGGGGATTTGGTTTATATTTGAGATAGATTGTTCTTATGCTCCCTCTGGATACATAATATTGAATATGTTGATAGAGTGTATTAAGAAAGAAGTGCAAATCGTAAAAGAATCTTCTTCCTTTATCTTTCAGGGGTGGGCAATAATGAATGGATGTGAGCAAAATCTGACAATTTTTATATAAGCATCCATGGGGACCTCCTTATATAGCGAAAACCCACAGGATGAGGGGAAACCACAAGATCTCATTACCTAATTCAGAATTTTTGACAGAAAATTATATTTAATTTTATATGTCATACGCTATATTTGCATTTGTCATCATAAACTCATTGGTGATACCTGGTATACCTTAATAACAGAGCGATGCTACAAAATACAAATAGATGTGTCTGTGTGATTTTCTTTGTCTGGAATGCACTCATGAATTTCATTCATTTATTCTAACATTCAAATATTTGTGTACTTGGTGAAATCTCTTTCCTGTACCTTCTCCCTACCGACTGTTACTACCCTTTTCAAAAAACAAAAAAAAGCAAAAAAACATTCTAATGGTACTACTTCCTGAAAGGAGCATGAGCGGTCCCTTCACCACACAAAGAAGTATTTGTTAGTTTGCTTGGAGTGTCATAACTGCTTAAACAACAGAAATGCATTTTCTGATAGTTCTGGAACTTAGAAGTTCAAGATCAAAACACTGGCAGATTTGGTTTCTCCCAAGGTCTCTCGGCTGGGCCTGCAGATGGCTGGCCTATCACTGTGTTCTCACATGGCCTTTTCTTTGTGTGCACACATCCCGCATGCCTCTCTCCCCATGTACTTCTCTCCTCTACTTATAAGGATATTAGTCATATTGGAATAGGACCCACAAGAAGGGCTTCATTTTAGCTTTATCACCGTTTAATGACCCTATTTCCAAACACTGTCATATTCTAAGATGCCCAGATTAGGGTTTCAAAGTAAAAATTTGGGGGGAAATAGAACTCAATCCTTGGCAGGTGCTCTTAAGTCCCTCAGATACAATAAAGATCTTTTCAGCTGCGTTGTGTTGAATTGTCTGCCTCTCAACAACTTTTTAAACAGATCATGGACAAAGGCTGCCTTTTAATACATATAACACCAAAGTAATAGAACAATTTTAATTAATATGTGTTTACAGAGTCAGTGTGATATTAAGCCATATGAAAACTTAGGTTGAAATTAAAAATCAATAACATTGGTCATGTCTTTATCTAAAGTTTTGATATATTGCTCAACATACATTTTTGTACTAACATTGTTTTTAAAATATTGCATTAAAGTGGTATTTATCTGAATTATTGACTTTTTATAGTGTCCCTTTAAATTTTGCATTTGAGATAAATGCCTTACTCCCCTCATCCTACTCTTTTCCCCTGCCATTCTACTCTTGACCCTGTTTGAAATGATGATGTTCACAAGGCAAAATTCTCAGGCTTTATGTAATAAGTTTCTGTAAAACATAATGCGACTATCTTTAGAAAACTTTATATCAGGAATAATTTGCCTTTTGAATAGTAGTATGGAGTTGGGAAAATAGCACTATTTTAGAAGTTAGAAAGCTGCATTCTGTTTTTTTCTGCCAATTATTTGCTGACTCTGGAGTCCAACCTTGCTGTTGATGATGGCTGAACACAGAGTGATGCATGCAAATTCAATATATAACAGTGCATGAACATTCAGCTGATTAACTTCATAAATGCACAAACTTGTGTTCTACCTTAAGAGATTTTGCTTCATTATATCTAGGATGTACAGGACTTTGCATTGTTTATATATCCCACTACCTTCAAACTAAGTCTAATATAGATGATCCCTGGACGATGTGGCTTTGTGGGGTTTACTCATTGAAATTATCATGGTCTGGTCATATAAATATAATCTGAGTTTGATTACAGTCCCTGATGAGACTAAATAGTCAAACTACACTTAAGTCCTAGAGAGACTGTTATTCTGAACGAGTTTTAAAAACAGTAAACATAGAAATCATGGTACAAATTGATTCAGAGATACTGTGATAACATAGAAAAACATTCAGTAAAGCTGCAACTCTAATATTTTTACTGTGCACTAATAATGATAATAACCTCCACTGCTTCTTGGTTTTCTGTTCAAGTCATACCTTGAACACTTTACATTTGTTATTTTATGTAATTTTCACTAAATCCTACAAGTAGCATACCACTTCTGTTTTTCAAATGAAGAATATGAGGTATATCTAAGTTAAATCATTCTTCCAGGTACAACTGGAAATTAGATACCTTCATTTCCAGTACTGAATTCAGAATCTGCCACAGTTAATGCTCAATAATTGTTGAAAGAATGAGAATATCAGACTAGAGCAGCATAGAATTGATTCAGACCCAGAACCCCATAAATGCTTCTGACCAAAGCTGAGGATGGGCTTAAAGGGACAGCTAAGGCCCAGCCTGCAGGCCAGGGGCCCGCACTCTCATTTGGAAGGCAGAAAGGAGGCAATGGATCAGATCTTTGGAAGGGAGAAATAAAGCAAAATGGGAAGAGCCTAACAAGAGTCAGGACAACAGGCTAACCTGTGAGAATAAACAGTCATGTGGAGTCTAAAAAGGCTTAACCACTTCTCTCATTAAAGTCTGAATTCTTTTTTTAAATTTTTTTACATTTATCTATTTCTGAGAAACAGAGTGAGACAAAGCATGAGCGGGGGAGGGGCAGAGAGAGAGAGAGACACAGAATCTGAAGCAGGCTCAGGCTCTGAGCAAGCGGTCAGCACAGAGCCTGATGTGGGGCTCAAACCCACAAACTGTGAGATCATTCATTAAAGTCTGAATTCTAACACAGATACCATGAATTTGAAGGAAAAGACTGTGGTTGGAAAACTTGAGTATCAAGAAAGATAAGCTGTGTGTATCCATGTATGATCACATATTAACAGCTCCCTTAGTATTTGATATTTATATAAGCCTCTGAAGTATTATGTTTTTATTTTTATAATGATTTGTGCACGCTTAAATGTCCACTATTTCCAGAGAATACAGCTTATTTTTATCATTTTAATATCTTTGTTTTCTCACTGTTTTCTAGAGCAAACCTACGCCCTTACCAATTGAGTGTATGTATCTCCATTCTTCTAATGATTTTCTTAAAACATGATTGAATGTGCATTTATACCATTTTAGGAGACATAAACACATTTACTATTATATAAAATGTACTCTTCTGACTACTTCTTAAATATTTGAGAGCTCAGAGTGTGCCTATTAATTAATAAAATACATTTTTTTCAACGTTTTTTTTTTAATTTTTTTTATTTTTGGGACAGAGAGAGACAGAGCATGAACGGGGGAGGGGCAGAGAGAGAGGGAGACACAGAATTGGAAACAGGCTCCAGGCTCCGAGCCATCAGCCCAGAGCCTGACGTGGGGCTCGAACTCACGGACCGCGAGATCGTGACCTGGCTGAAGTCGGACGCTTAACCGACTGCGCCACCCAGGCGCCCCCCAATAAAATACATTTTTAAAAACTCTTTTCTACCTGTTCACTCTCCTCACTCGTTTACCTTTTTTCTCTTTTGGTATTGCTATATTTTGGAATTCAGTGTAGGGATCTTAAGATTCAGTACTTTTGTGATCACCTGGTAAACTTGTTCAAATGCCAGTTTCTCAGCTCTACCCCCCCCCCGAAATTATTATTATTTATGACTGGATTCTATCTCTTTGTCTTAATCTTTCACATCCCATGCCAGCCCAATTATTTCTGAAGCAGATTTTAGAGGATGATATTTTAACCTAGTATATCCTTGTATAGTATCTGTTCTACACAAATCTTTTTTTATATTCTCAAAGAATGTAGCTTTCTAAGGTATGTGCAAATTGATCCTGTTTAGTCTTACTGACTTAAATATTACTACGTAGTTGAGTAGAATGTGAAAACAAAGTCCTTGAGGTCTGATGGTATTTAGAACATTAAAGCGATTTGGATGATGTCTGATTACGCCCATCATATTAATTCCAATAAATAAGACTGTGCCAACTCTACAGTAGGCTCTGAATAATAGCTGCTGAAAGATAGAACCATTGCAAATGCTGACAATTACTCATTTATTTGTGTTTGTCCATGATATTCATCTCTGTCTGATTTACAAGGGTTAAATAAGAATGAATTAGAACAATGGATTTAATACACCCTCACCTCCACCACCCACCCCATTTGCACAACATCATCATTATCCCTTTCAAGTAGTTATCAGTCTATCAAAACACCAGGGTTATACCTATCTCTAAGATATTGTGAAGAATAGATAGGACTGAGTAGCAACACTTGCCAATAGCTTATATTAACTTGCTTGGGTTCCCCAAGACTATGGTAAATAAAAGTTAGAAAAACACATTTTGCCATGAAGTGACATATAATGTATAAGTCAAATCTACATACTTTCGTACATGTATCTCCATTCGCAAGATACAATATTCTATTTAGATTTTTAAAAACTCATCGTATAAATTATTTGTGATGTAAAACTAGTTATATAGATTTGAGGCTTAGTTTACCTTAGTTAATAAAACTTATAAATTACAGAGATCATTAGCCTATTCAAGAGGACAGGAAATATTTCAAGTATTTAAAATACTTAAAATATTTAAAATATAAAAAATAATTATTTAAAATAATTTAAAATAAATATTTAAAATATGTAAAATGCCAAATGTAATTGCATACATTTTCTATCCCTCAATCTCATACTTCTTTTGACTAATTAATTTCTCTCCTTTGGATGTCACTTAAGCATGATTTCTTAAGGAGGGAGTTTCTTGTTGCCACTGACTATGTTACTTCATCCTACACATTTTCACAACTGCCTGTACCTTTGTACCTTAGCACTCTCTTCATTTCATAGTTAAAAATCTGTTTATAGTCATTTTCTTTTTTTTAGAACTTTTTTAAACGTTAATTTATTTTTGGAGACACAGAAAGAGGCAGAACACAAAGCGGGGAGGGGCAGAGAGAAGGGGAAACACAGAATTCGAAGCAGCTGCAGGATCTGAGCTGTCACCACAGAGCCTATGCAGGGCTCAAATTCGTGAACCCTGAGATCATGACCTGAGCAGAGGGCGATCGCCCAATCAGCTGAGCCACCCAGGTGCTCCTATAGTCATTTCCTTCTCAAGAGTACAATATAGTAAGGTGAAAAAAAGATTTACCTTACAGTGGAGAAATCTAGCAAACACTACCTCAGTGAAGCGTTTAAGGTTAACATCCATAGTGACAAGTCATGCTGATAGTGTGTTCTCTCCATGTCATGTGATAAAAATGGTGCTTTAACTCTGTAGTCTTGTTTCCTAAAACCCATAACTCTTGGATAATTATGAAAAAAAAAAGCATAAGAGAAATCCTTACAAAGAGAATCTTATAAAACATCTTACAATTATTACTGAAAATACTCAAGGACATCAAAAACAAGAAAAGTCTGAGAAATTCTCACGGCCAAGAGGACCTGAAAGATGTATGATGAATAAATGTAATGTGGTATCCTGCATGAGATCCCGGATATGTAATAAGACATTAGGTAACATGTAAGAAAATACAAATCAGTTATGGACCTTAGTTAACGATGTATCAATATTGGTTCATTAATTGTGGCAAATGCACCATGCTCATGTAAGGCATTAAAAATGAGAGAAATGGGGTTTGGAATGGATGGAAACTCTTATACTGTGGTTGCATTTTTCCTGTAAATCTAAAACTATTCAAAATAGAAAGTTTCATTACAAAAAAACCTGTTCAGTTATGTGTCTTCCCTGTCAGATTCTGTGATCTCTGAAAGTCAGGCTGTATGTGTGTTAAACATCTCTTTATCCTCAGCACACAGCACACAAGAGGAGCTTGATAAGTAATTGTTAAATGAGTGACTGAATGAATGAGTGAAATAAACATTTAATAACTGGCTGTGAAAGAACCTTAATTCCCTGAAGAAACTCCTATTTATATATGTAAATAGTGTTTCTTCAAACCACCAGTCAGGATGCAAATGAATGCCATCTGCCTCTTGTTCTCCCATAACCTCTTGCTCTTGGGTCCCTGCAGTTATTTTCCCTGATTGACTGCCCTAAATATCTGTTTGCTCCCAAAAGAATCCCTGTGTCCCTGTATAATCAACAGCTTTTGCTTCCAAGCCAAGCACAGTGGATAAATCCATGAAAACCAGGAAGAGCTTAGGGAGCACGTCCCCCCCCCCCCCCCGCCTCCCGCCCCCCCTTAGGAACAGGCGTTCAAAGAGCCTGGGCTGTTTTCTGATGCTCTTGATGGCAATACATTCCTCTCCCAAGACTCCTTGGCCATGGTCACATCGTTGATATTAGAGTCTCTGAAATATTAATATTAGAAAATCAATTTACTGGATAAGGATCCTTCTTTAAAGAGAAAATACCCGTTTAAGGTTTAAGGGATTAAATCCCCCTTCTCTTTGATCTGGAATTAATGTCAGGCAGATCATTTTTAATTCCAAATGTGCCTAATGGCAATGGGATTTTTGTTCTGAGAGGAAGATGAGACATAATTTTGAACACTGGAGCACTTAGGAGTATACAGTAGATTTAGTGTTGTGGTTGGTATGAGAGCACTGCCAGGGCATTGGTTCATGGACAGTTTGCCAAACGATATCTCAAGAAGTGAAAGGAATATAAACTGGGAGAGGCAAATCAATCCAAGACTAGAGTCATGTTAAAATAACAACAATAGTAGTAAAAAAACATCAACAACAAGATAAAGGTTAAAAAAGAGGAGAAATTTTCTAGTGTTGATGCTGTACTATAAGGAGTGGGGGAAGAAGGCACAAACATTGATTTTCTATCTTCTGCTCTCCTTTACAGCATGTCTGTACAGACACCAGAACTGAGATGAAATCTATAATTACAATAATTCAGTGATATCTTGACCACATTGGCTCTGGAGAATTAATTTTGTAAATAACAACACGTATTTACAATGTTACATCTACAGCAAAATATTCCAAATTCTACAAAATTAACTTAGAGAAGAAAATATACTTACAAGTTCAAGATTGGCTACAACTTTTTAAAAGTAAGCTACAACTAAACCGAACAAACAAACAAACAAACAAAAAAACCCTCCTTAGTAGGCCAGAACAAAGATCAATTTAAATAATTAGTGCAATGTACTGATTAATGCTTTTGATGCTTTATGAAGGTCAAGTTGTCTAATGATTAAAGTTTTTGTTCATGAATCTGGGGGTCTACAGTTATATTTTTAGCTTTATCTGTTGTTTTGCTTCATTTTTTTTTTTAAATTTTTTTTTCAACGTTTTTATTTATTTTTGGGACAGACAGAGACAGAGCATGAACGGGGGAGGGGCAGAGAGAGAGGGAGACACAGAATCGGAAACAGGCTCCAGGCTCCGAGCCATCAGCCCAGAGCCTGACGCGGGGCTCGAACTCACGGACCGCTAGATCGTGACCTGGCTGAAGTCGGACGCTTAACCGACTGCGCCACCCAGGCGCCCCAGTTTTGCTTCATTTTTTGACCAAGAAATTAAACTGCGTCATTCTCACTATATCAATTAAAAAATTTAAAAATGTGTATGAGTGGAATCATGTATGCATTCATCTCTATTTAAATATGGTTTGAATAGCAGCTAGAAGTTAAAGGTCCACTACAAGTACGTGTACATTTATATTTCTAGGTATGCTATTATTGAAGATGATACATAAAAACAGCACTGATAAGTTGTGTTTATTGGATACCACCATTTAAACCTCACAATGCCACAATGCACCATTATTAACAATGTGGATGTTTCTTCAGACAATGAAATATCTGCCTTAGAAAAATTAAGTGGGAGAGCTGAGATGTAAACTTAATCAAATTGACTTGAAAGCTTGAGCTTTTATCTTCTTCAAAATTAATGAACATAACTTTCAAAAAGTACCGCATATAGTATCATACTGCTTAGCAGACACCTAGTAGTTTTCCATCAAAATAGACATCATAATATGTATTCATTTTTAATGTGTATGATGAAACTTTATAATGGAAATGGGTATTTAAATCAGAACTTTTATCTTTTAAAAAAGTAATCAAACAGATCCATCATTGATATATTCTTCCATTTACCAATTTCAAAAGATATATTACTAATTTTCACTGAGGTAACAGAAGTAGACATTCTGTAGTTATGTGATGTAATTACACTTTATGTGGGGAAAAATGACTAAAGTTCATCTTTCTACTGAACACCAAATTATATAAAGTGTGTTTCTTGTCAGCTAGGATGGTTCTGTCTGTTCCCATTGCTTCCTACCCTGCTAAGAATCCACAGAATCCACAGAAAACAAGTCTGTCATGAGCCAAATGCTCACCACAGGAAGCTCATTCCTGTTGGCACTGAAACAATCTCATATTAGAGGAGGTCAGCTTACCTTCAGATTCATGACATGAAGATAAGATGATATTTACAACATTTAGTGGACTAATCCAATTTAAGGTTAAATAAACATATAATGTGACAACCCTTACCTGAAAATGAATAATGCTTACAATGAGCTATTTAATATTAAAGGGATATTTTTCTTATACGTGAGGAAATATTTAAACACAAATCATCTTATTTGTTATTTTTTTGTTTTTTTTTTGACAGTCTTTGCATTAAAAATGAGTTGTCTTCTAGATCGTTTTCTAAAGTAGAATTACAGATTCCTGAATGAGAGTTACAAATCAGTAGATAATAATTAGTATTATTTCTTACATTTTCCCTCTTTATCAATAGCATGTGTGAGTATTTACAAATAAAGGTATTTTTTTCCAAATTTTCTGAAACAAATGTTATAATTCATGTAGCTATTTAACAATATAACATTAAACAGTTATGAATTTAAAGGGTTTTTTTTTTTTACTATAGAAATTAATCTATAAATGTCCTGGACAAGTGGATTAAAGCCATGCATGTAGTGAACCTGGATACTTGTACTGTAGTAGAATCAGTGAGTGTGGTCTTCCTTCAGTGTCCTTCATATTTTTCCAATGCCACTGCCTAATATAATTAGTAGCAACAAATGGTTATAGTTGAGTAAAATATATAATGACAGATCTCAGATCTGAAAAAAATCCTTAGCAAATACATTTAGTCCAATTTTTATCCTTTTATAAGACATGATTTTTCACACACATTTTATTGCAACCCGTAGGACTTAGGAACCCAGGTAAGGGTACAGAACTGAGGTCAGTGTGAATTAATGTTAGGCAAAACTCTTCATGACAAACAGATTATCTTAGTTTCTTGATTGAAAATAGGCCTGTTAGAGATTTCTGTGTAAATTATCGCTGCATAGTTTTTATCTTAAGACAATTCCACTAGCATAGAATATGGTAGAAGGCAGAAATGATCCTCTGAAAAAAGATCTCATAAAACCTTGGCTGTTTCTGGAAACCATCTAATGAAGCATCACGTATTTTCTTTGTCAGAGTGTCCATATCTTTAAATAAGAAAGGTATTCTACCAGAAGCAAGGCCTTTTTGAAGGAAGAGATTATTTATGTGGCTGGAAATATAAAAGATAAGATAAAGATAGGGGGGACTAAAGTTTTAGACAGAAACTCTGCCAGTTGAGAGAATCTTATAACTTCCAAGAAACCTAGTCCCAGACATGAGGAGAATGGGTGAGAAAGAGAAGCTTCCTAAAGGGGTTGGCATCATGTCTGATTAGAGAATATGTGACGTATAAAATATATACACAGAAATTGGATAGGGAAAAATGATAAGACTTCTAAGAAATTCTGTTAAAGAGAATTTTACCAAGAAAAGAAAGAGCATGCCCATGTCAGATAGACCAGAGTATCTTCTGGTCAACAAGTTGCCTCAACACAAACCTCATTCAAAATAACTCTACCCGTTTTTACACAATCTCTTCCCTTGGTAAACAAATTTATTGAACAATTCAAACAGTGATTATCTTGGAATTTATTGTACTTTATAATAAATATCCTTAAATCATTTATTATCATAATTCTAAGAGTATGACTATGGATTTTAAGATCATAAATGGAATTTAAATGCAGGTTTCCTACTTACTGACTGTGAACTTTAGACAAATTACATAATCTTGCTAAGCTTCGGTTCAATACATTTTTTACTCCACAAGTACCAGCAAATAGTTCCTAATAGTTGTTCCAACTGACTTTCCCACAAGCAGCTCATGACCATTTCCTTCGCTCTGGATTTTCACCAACACTTATGTTTTCTGGTTTTGAAATTTATTCCTAATCTGATGAATGTGAAATGATTGTGCACTGTATGAATGTGTTTTTATATCTTACTGGCCCACTGGATTTTCTTTCATATCTTTTTCTCGGTTATATACTAGGCTATTTATCGTTTTGTATTAATTTTGAGCATCTTATATGGTCTGGAGAGTAACTCATTAGAAATTAGATGGATTTAAAGGTTCCTTCTAATTGATGCCTTTTTTAAATGTTTATTTATTTTTGAGAGAGAGACAGAGACAGGGTATGAGTGGGGGAGGTGCAGAGAGAGAGGGAGACACAGAATTCGAAGCAGGCTCCAGGCTCTGAGATGTCAGCACAGACCCCAACGTGGGGCTTGAACTCACAGACTGAGAGATCATGACCTGAGCTGAAATCAGACGCTTAACCAACTGAGCCACCCAGGAGCCCCTCACCTAATTGATGATTTTTTAAATTGTCTTGTTAAAAAGTAAATTTTGATTGTAATGTAGCAAAATGCACCAGTATTTTATTAATAATTTGTTGGCTGTATTTTATTAAAAAAAAAAAAAAACTGCCCCAGAAAAGATGGTCATAATACTGTTTTATCTGATATTTTACTATTCACATTTAGGTTTTTAGCAACATAGACTTGATTTTCATGTACCTTAAATTAAAGGTTTTTTTTTCTTCTTTTTCTATTTTTGGCACTGTTTTCTCCAAGACACATTTCTTCCCTTTCCTTGTTCCCCTTTCTATTTGAAAGGGGAGCTGATTTCTGGTTTGAGAGGAGATTGGGAGGGAGGGCATCAATATATTCCCTTCTGCTGCTGCTTAGAAGATGCCTCTGGCTGTATCTCTTTTATAGGACCAGTTTCCTGTCAGGTCCAGAAAGTTTCACTTCTGCAAGTTGTTACCAGACCCTCTGCTCAGTTCATCCAATTTCCTCCATTTGACTCTCAGGTCTAGGGAGGATCACAGCTCCCTGCATTTAAAAATTTTTAGATAGGGGCACCTGGGTGGCTCAGTCAGTTGAGCGTCTGACTTAAGCTCAGGTCATGATCTCACAGTTTCTGAGTTTGGGCCCCACATCGGGCTCTGTTCTGGAGCTCAGAGCCTGGAGCCTGCTTCAGATTATGTATCTCCCTACTTCTGCCTCTCATCTGCTCATGCTCTCTCGCTCTCTCTCTCAAAGAATGAATAAACATTAAAAAAATTAAAAATGTTTAGATTGTCTGAGTGTTTTCTGATTAGTTTCTTTGCCTTTTCCGTCATGTATAACTGATTCCATGTAATTAACTTTTTAAGAAAAAAATCCTGAAAAAGCATTGTGGTTTAATGATTTTTCCCCCATATTTGCTGAAGTGAACAAATATTTTTTTCTTTGCATCTGAATATTATTTGTCACCAATATATTTTATTAATGCAGAATCATTCTTATACTGTAGTATTCTTATAGTTAGTTATATCTTACTGGATAATAACTATTTTTATAAACTCCATTTCAAATACATGAAAATATCTTTCCTTTTTTCTATCATTTTATAATAGTTTATTTTTCACATACTAGATTCACAGTTATTCACTCTAGAATGTTTATATATTCTCTTTTTTGTTTATTCTTTAACTAGAATGTAATATGTTCTATGAGGACAGGGATTTCTGTCTCCTGTTCAGAACTCTCTCCAGGGCATGAATACTAGTATCGGGCAAACAGTGGGAACTTGATAAATATTTGATTAGGTAATGAAACCTATTGCTGTTAATACATCTGGTGCGGTCTACTCGGACTTCTTTTGCAAAGAATCTATTTTCTCTCGAGCAGTTTTTTTTTAAAAAGATTTTCTTCTTTTATATGTGTTTTTCTTCAGTGTTTCTTTGTGTGTTGGTGTGAATTTATATTTAGATTTATCTTGCAGTTGAAATTAGTTTCTTGTCCGTTTTCTTAATTCTGCTAAACTCTTGATAATTATCTCTTTAATCGTGGTAACTTTGACATTTCTTACATTCTCTGTAACACTTATTTGAAGAATATAGGTACATACCAGTCTCTCTATTGCTCTTACCTTTTCTTTAGTGTATTTTATATCTTTACCTCTGTGATAAATTCTGAGTTAATTACTAAATATTCTATTTAAATTCACTAATCACCTTTTCACAGGCAACCAGAATAAAAATGACTTTCTACTAGCATATTGCTTTCATTGCTTATATTTTTCATTCTTATTTTTTCATATCTACCTTTATTAGTTTCACCATTAATGTTTTTAATGTTTATTTCTGAGGGAGGGAGGGAGAGAGAGAGAGGAGCAGAGATAGAGACACAGAATCCAAAGTAGTCTCCAGGCCCAGAGTGGTCAACACAGAGTCCGAGGTGGGGCTTGAACTCACAAACAGTGAGATCATGACCTGAGCTGAAGTCATACGCTTCACTGAGCCACCCAGATGCCTCTCATCATTAATTTTGTAGGTTTTTATTTAAACACAGGTAGTTAACATACCATGTAATATTAGTTTCAGGTGTATTTGATATTTCCATACAACACCTTCATTCACCATTTATTTTTAATGGCTTCCTTTATCAATTTCAGCTTTGAAATATGTATATTTTACATCTTTGTCAGATAGCTTCGTACACATTACATTCATGTTAAATGAATTCACGTCCGAAGTATTGATTTTTGTAGACTATATTTACAGTACTTTAGTCCTTCATGTGTTTTGTAATTCTTGTTTACAGACTGATTTTGAAGTGATTTTTGTATTGTTTTGCTTTTACTTTTGTTATTATTATTACATTGATTTTCTCTCTTCCCTTTCTGGGAGCCATTCTGCATTCTTCTCTCTGGTCAGTCCGCCATCTAGAATGTTGTCTTATATACTTGTAGTTATCGCAGATTGTCAAGACGCTAGTAGAAGTTGGCGACATTCTTTGAAGGCTGCATTTATGCCTTTCCTTGCTTCTCCAAGATTACCTTGTATCCACAGCTTCTGTTAAAATCAGAGCCCTACATTGGTGGCCATATTCTTTTTTATCACCAGACATGAGGCCCCTCAACTGCCATTTGCCTCAAATAGTGAGTCTGGCACCAGTACCTCATATCTTGTGTATAGTCTCTTGGGCATAATCTCCTGGCCCCTGCTGAACATTGCTTGCTCAGATCCTGCAAAGCAGGGGTTTCAGACCCTCACTTCATTTAGTTCCTGTCTTATTCCTGGCCAATGGAGAGGTTTATGTTGCTCTTGAGCACAAAAAAAATGTCTTTTTGATTTTCTATTCTTATATTTCTTTTGACGTTGCTTTGGTTTTGAGAAGACCATATCCTAAAGCGGGGAATGACAGCTCTGCCTTGAGCATAAATACTCTGGCTTAGTCTGTATTACTTAAAGTTTTTAAGTTAAAGAGTTTGTAAATATTCCTAAGAATAACTAAAATTTTCTAACATTTACCACATGTATGGCATATTCTAAGTATTACAAAGGTTACAATTCAGTACTGAAAACAACCTTATGAGATAGCTGTTATCAGCCCCAACTTCCAGAAGAGAAAAACTGAATGATTCAGTTGTCTTTTAACAAACTTTACCAAAGTCACAAAACTTTAAGCTGCAGAAGCAAGATCAGAACTAGGCACTCTGATTCCAGAGACCACGTACATAACCATTTTGCTAAACCAAAGAGCAAATGCTTAGGCAAACTAAAGTCTATGTTGTCATTAGATAGCAAGTAAGTATCAACTGTCTTGTTCTGGGAACCTTTATTTGTTCTTCCTATTGTGACAAAGTGGCATGCTTATTACACTGTCTATGACTGTTTACAACATAGCTTATGTCATCCTCTCTAAGCCTCTTTAACAGTGATTGAAATAAGGAAAAAGCAATTCTGTTATATGCCTAGAGGAGAATAAGTTCTTTCTACTTAACTTCATCTCCTGATGCACATTACTAGTGGGATGGCTATTAGAATGAACAAATTTCTCTTCCAGCTTTGTGAATTCATCTAAAGGATGCCTGAAGGTGAAGGTGAGTTTTGCAGTATATTCCGAAAGCATAAAACTTCGTATAACTGCATTTCTGACATGCATGGGTTCGACAGCCTGAGAGTTCATGTATTATACATGGAGATACAGCCTCCAGTCCTAGTAACTACTTGCTGGGTGAATGACAGCTATAAACACATTGTCTATCACAGACTTTCATAAAGTTTATTATGAGTGGATTTCGAGGTGGGTGTCTAAGCTTAGATACGGTCTATGAGCCCTCTAAATTCTGTGATGGGTTCATCTCAGAAGAAGAACAATTATTACACTACTTATGCTTCTAAGGCTGCACTGTAATATTTGACTTGTGTCAAAAAGAGAAAAAAATGTGTCAAGAAAAATATATCCCAATTATAGTTTTGTCTACTAATTCACTGTTTGACGTTGGACATGTTACTACTCATCTTTGAGGTGCACTTTTATTGGTAAATTATTGGTGAAATTAGCAAATTGAAAAAAAAAACTGTGGAGGCCAGTTGTAATTATTCTTTGCAAGTTAGTAATTAAATATGTCAATTTCTCTGATTCAAAAGACAAAAGACATAAACTGACTTTTATTTCTTCTGAGGGCTATATTTATTATTCTCCATTCATCATTTTCCATATTACTGTTTTCTCTATAACAGTATTCAGTTGAGGTGCACCAACATGAATTTCAGTGAAATATCCTACTCTACAGTACAATAAAATGTTTGTAATTGACAGATTTAAAGTATCTACTTAAGACATAGTTGAATAAAATTTCAAAATAGCTCCTATAAGGTATGTATATTTTATTGTATTCCTAATAAGAAAAGTAGGGTGGGAACAGATTTTATTAAGTATAGTATGGAGTTGAGAAAATCCAATGTGTGGCAGTCATAGATTGTTTTCCCAGTGTTGGCTTTAGGTAGGGAAATTGAGGCTTGAGGAAATGTGATGTTATAGTCAAGTCCATATAAAACATACACACCATTCAATCATGCAGATTTGCTATATAAAACATGCAAGACATTTATCTTTGGGGCTTACTATTTGAAAAAGAAACGTCAAATTCTTCCAAGGTTTTCTCTAATAACAAACTAATTACATAAGTTATGCATGGGCTATAATTTACTTTCCTTTCTCTCTACAAAAGCAACACATTAATTACTTTTGTTGGGTAAGTAGAAGAATGTCAAACAATAATCATTCATTTGAGATCTCCATAGTGAAGCTGTAATTATGCGACAGAAAAAAAGACAAAGACTTTCTCTCAGACTGTGCAGACCCTACCAAATGTTTTCAAGCATATAAAAGAATGAAAACACAAGGAACGACATAGGGGTGTTTAAGCAGATAGTGGCTAAAAATCTTAGAATGAGTTAACAAAATACTAAAGGCACATTTTCTTCAAAAATTTACATTTTCACACACTAGTAAATTTACAAAATTTATAATATTACATTTATAATTAAGGTCAACTATCAAACACTGACACAAATTAAAATCCCATAAGTAAACAGAATAATATAATAATCATGGATTGGTAGACTCAGTATTTTAAAGATGTTAATTGCCTCAAATTGATTATAAATGAAGCATGATCTCAAGTAAAATCTCAGAAGATTTTCTTTTGAAACTGAAAAATGTAATCTAAATCATACAGTGTAATACAAGGGGCAAGAATAATGAGGTAATCTTAAATAAAGTTGGATATCAAGATGTCAAGCATTATTCAAGAACTACACTAATTAAGGTGATGAGTTATCATGCCAAGACAGACCACTGAAAGAGGACAGAATACATGATATGAACTCATACTCTGGACGCTTTTTTTTTTAAAACCTATTACCTAGCAATGCATTGAAAGAAAGATGGCCTTGGGGCACCTGGATGCTTCAGTCACTTAAGCGTCCAGCTTTGGCTCAGGCCATGATATCACAGTTCGTGAGTTTGAGTCCCTTGTCAGGATCTGTGCTGACAGCTCGGAGCCTGAAGCCTGCTCCAGATTCCGTGTCTCTCTCTCTCTCTCTCTCTCTCTCTCTCTCTCTCTGCCTTTCCCTTGCTCTGTCTCTGTCTCTCTCTCAAAAATAAATAAACATAAGAAAGAAAGAAAGAAAGAAAGAAAGAAAGAAAGAAGCCTTTTCAGTACATGGTGCTTAAATATATGCTTCTCTCTCTCTCTCTCCACTCTTATCTTTCTCTCTTGAAAACGTTTTCATTTTGTTAGCTTATTGAAGGAGATAACCAATACAATTATAATAAAATTTTATACAGAAACACATTGAAAACTAAAAAATGCTATAAAATGTACAGTATTGTTAATTGATGTCATTATTATTATTGGAAAGTGTTTTATTTTTAAAGAGGCATAAATTAGAAAGTGTGTATAGGGCAGCATTAGTAAGCAAGAAAAGTATTATTACTGCAAATCTGACTATGATTTAATATATGTTAAATTTTATGAGGTTATTTTAATCTAATTTCCTGAGTGCCTAATTAACTGAATTTTTTGCTTTGGTGTCTTTAAAATTTAAATTAAAAAAAATTTCCACATGTAATATATGTTCATAATTTATAAATAAAAATAGGACTACAAGGCTTATAATAAAAAAATTCCTGTCCTTTGCTCCAAATTTGCCCACGTTTTTATTCTGCTCCCCAATGACAACTACGTTCACAATTTTTCTCCCAACATATATTTCTATATAATCAATAATACGAATCTTCATCTATGTCTTTTTTTCTAATTTTTTAAGTCATTTGTTGATTTTCACTGTAAGTGATGAGGCTCCATTCACTTTGTGAAAGCCAAAATGGCACCAAAGTTAAACAGGCAAAGGTAACTTTTTTCAAGGCTATTGCAATAGGACAGATAGACTAGAACTTGGTCTGAATTCAGCTTCCCTGAAAGAATGCACTAGAAAGTTTTCTGAGTTGAAGAGGGAGTGTGTGGGGGTGGGGGGTGGGGAGTGGGGGGTGGGTGGGTTTGGTTCTAGGCCATCTGTGTTTACTAATTGGCTTTATCCGATGATAAGAGTAAGCTTCTCCTGTTTTCACAACAGAGGTAGTTTCACAATTTGGAGCAAGTCACCTGCAGAAGTTAGATTTCTACCTTCCACAGAACCTGGAAGACCAGGGTGTTTATTCTTCTTTGATGATTATGTTTGAGAGATGGTTCCCAGGTTCTTGGCAAAGGCTTTCATGGGTTGTAAAACAGGCAAGAAGATTTTCAAAAGGTTTATATCCCAAAGGGACAGAGAAAAAAATTTACCATTAAAAGTTTTCGAAATAAATGCTCTAAGACAAGAGAGGTCAGAGCCAAATAAAAAAAGAAGCCTGCCTAAACTTTAGTCAGGCTTTGCAAATCATTAAGGCCATCTTGGTCAACTTACACCACAACTTTTGTTTACATCTATGTAAATGTAAAAGTAATCAACATGACTAGGACAGACTTTTAAGATGATTAAATATAAAAATTATACCCCCTCTTGCATTTGCCTCTTCAGATAAAATTATTAATCTGCACTTATATAATGGTAATAAACATAACTGACATTTATGAGCCAGGTGTATGCTATGGGTACATATATCATTTGTACTCATCCCAAATAAGGTGTGAGTTCAGGAATTATTCTAATTAATATAATTGAGGAAATTAAGGCTGAGAGAACTTAAACAATTCGAGATGAACCGTAAAACTCACTGTGCTCCGTACACAAAATCCTTTTTTTCTTCCCTAAACCTACAATACTCCTTGTATCTATTTGTCTTTGAACATGAGGTGGCCTCTAAAAACAGTCTATCTCCCTGAATGCAAAGTAGTCATTATATTAATACTTTCTGACCAAGTGAAGATATAGTCCCTAAACTTTCTACATTCCTCCTATCAGGAGAACTTCAGCCTATCCTTCCTTCCAGAACAACCCTCACAAAATCTTCTAGAGTCCATATTGCTCAATTTGTGCATGGCTGTCTTCTTCCAGGCGAGTGTGAAATCTCTGAACACAGACTTGATCTCACTTATCACAATATCCCTAAGTACATAATATATACCTATACATATATTAATATTGGTGGGCAAAGGGTAGGTAATGTGTCTGAACTAGGTTCAAGTTCAAATGGCCATTTCTGTTTGAGATGATACAATATAAACAGATTGATGACTCTCAGTGACCAATTCTAAGTAGCTGGGAGCTTTGCCAAAAAAGAATCATAGATAACTTTACTTCTAGAAATAAGCACTATTACTATGTTTTCATCAAAGAGGTCAGTTGCTAAATGATGGCAACAGTGGGAAAAGACATCCTAAGACAAATTTAAATGTTATTTTTTTAAGGTTTATTCATTTTTTTGAACGACAGAGAGAGACAGAGCACAAGCAGGGGTGGGGAAGACAGAGAGAGGGGAACACAGAATCTGAAGCAGGCTCCAGGCTCTGAGCTGTCAGCACAGAGGCCCATGTGGGGCTCAAACCCACGAACCATGAGATAATGACCTGAGCTGAAGTTGGACGCTTAAACGACTGAGCCACCCAGGTGCCCCATCCTAAGAAAAACTTAAAATAAAAATTAATATTTGATGCTGTTTGATAAAATTCTGTCTGAAAAAGAACTGTATTAGATACTTAAAGAGTAAATCAATTCACTAACGGTAGAAAGTCTGCTAGTAATGTGAGACATATACTGATGAAATGTTTCATTATTTGAAGTGTGCTTTTGAGGATTTTAATCTGAAACCTATTATTCACTAGGTTTTATATGAATTATTTGGCTTTGGGGTGGATCAACAGGATCCTTTTCCTTTTATACTTAAAAAAATCCTGCTGCCCACGAAACTTTCAACAGTTTAAAACAATGTATCAATACAATGTAAACAATGTAAAAATACTGCCCAACTAGGAATGTATTTCAGAATCCTGCTAATTGCAGGTATGGGAAAAGCTGCTACATTTTGTAAGCTAGGAAATAAATACAAGTTAAAATCTTCCAAAGAGTAAAAGACTCCATAGTCTTGACCAATTATTTCTTCTCTGATAATCAAGGCACCATTTAAATTTTAAGACTACACTTCTGGCAGTAAGCCTTCCCTGTATGATGACAAGCCTATGAGTGCAGCCATGTTGAAGGGGCAGATAGGAGATAAGGGGTACAGGAGAAGAGGAAGAGACTATCAAGACTGGAAGGTCTTAGAGTTTTTAACTATTCTTTAAAAACAGTTGGTTTTGAAGTTTAATTTTACTTTTCTTTACAGTAAAACACATGCATTCTTATGGTTATATATTTCAGACCTCTTTTTCACTAAAGAAGTGAGATTCAGATTACTATTTCCCAGAGGTATGTAGGACTTCATCCTAAGAAATATGATACTTTCATCTGGGTTGGAAAGTTGCAGCTACACCTTGAGAGACAAGGCAGTGTATTAAAAGAAATGATATGGAGGAGGTAACTTGGGTTTTGCTTTGAGGTATTTCCTTCAATTTTTCCTCCTTTCTTCTTCTTTTGTTGTCTGTTCGATAACTCGCTTGCTAAAGTCATCAAAAGGTAAACCCCTTCAGATGGATATAGAACATAGATGGTACCATTCCAATGGCTTTGTTATATAACCTGCATTTATAGGCAAGTGATGAAAAAGAAGCTTCTAATGACTTAAACTTTGTCATTATTTTGCACCATCAAATTTCCTGCGGGAGAAATAATCTTAGATAGACCTTGTTAAATGAATAGATCAGATGACGAATAGAATGAGGATGCCAAATATTTATGGCTCAGTATGCCTTCTGTTTATAGTTCATAAGTAACTTTACTGTACCAAACATTCATTAGGAAAAACTGAAGGCTCTTTCCACTGATATCTAATACTTTGAGGAAACTTATTTTCATGTTAGTATTCATAATTTTCAACCACTTGAAAACTGATAATTAAGTAGCCAAAAAAAAAAAAAAAAAAAGATCCCCATAAAGCTGGGACTAAAAGGAGAAAAGATTGTGTTCACAAGAGCACACATGTCTATGCTATATTTAGTTGTTTTCCACATGTTGGTTTGACTTGTTTTCTTTCCATATGTCAGAACTCCACAACTGCACGAGCAGACGTATCTTACTTTCTGCTTTTCACCTTGAATTCTATGAGAATAAATGAAAGGACTGCACTCTGCAGAGGGTTCAGTGGAAAATCCTGGCAATCAGCCAGGGCCACTTGAGAGACGATTTTCTAATACAGCTGCTGAATCATTTCAACGAGATTGTGTGAACTAGATGTGATGTTTACCTCAACTCTAAAGAACATACGTTTTGTGCATGGTCAGTCATTATCTTTGTAAACGCCTGAGGAACAATCCACCTCCAGTTTAATATAAAGTCAGTTGAAATAGCATCAAATAATACACATGAATATATATCAGTTCAATTTGGAAAACCCTGTATTGTATATTAATTTTATATTGAAGATATCTAGAAATGGGTAAGATAGGGAAGTATGCCATCTAGATAAATTTCCATAGTAGTTTGAAGATTTCCACAACTAGAATTAAAAGCTTATTGAGTATTAAATATACTGAAATCATTTTTTCCTTGAAAATGCAAATACGTGTAACCATGAAGGTCTCTGCTTTTTGGAATGGTAAATATAATATATATTAACTATATTTGAAGAATGTAGTTTGCTTTTATAAGTAAAACAAAATCTTGTATTTTACTTTTCAGAATCACCTTGATACTTGTGCTGAAGTGATGTCACTGCACAGGACACTGACAGGAAAGCTAAAGCTCATCGATTAATTCTGTGTTTAACTTTGAACTATGTGAAAAGAACAAACCCTGCTTTTTTTTTAAACTTTTTCTATATCAAAGCATATTATTAAACATTTAATATTTTTAAATTTTTTTTAACATTTATTTTTGAGAGACAGAGAGAGACAGAGCATGAGCAGGGGAGGGACAGAGAGAGAGGGAGACACAGAATCTGAAGCAGGCTCCAGGCTCTGAGCTGTCAGCCCAAAGCCCTGCGTGGGACTCGAACTCAAGGACTGCGTGATCATGACATGAGCCGAAGTTGGACGCTTAACGGACTAAGCCGCCTAGGCGCCCCAACATTTACTATTCACTATTCAAATTTATGTTGAAATTTCACGCTTTGAGTGTCTTAGTTTTATGCCCAAATGACAAAATAATTGCACACATTAGAAATTTGTGTCCTGGAAAAATGCTAGATTATGGAATTGGACGCTAGTTTGTGATTGGCCAAGTATAAAAGGGCTATCATGATGTTTAAGTAAGATTCACTTAAATAAGATTTAATTAAGACTTATTTAAAATCAGAAGCACACACATACATATAGACACTGCACCATTTTCTGGTTGTTAGCAATTCTTGATAACCTTAGAAAGACCTTGATTTGATTCCCAGAAATTAATGTGTCCTCTTGGCAAGCTGTGGTATCCCTGGTGAGACTTGCAATGACACATTTGCTGACATCAGAAATAAAAACACCTCATAAAATTATAGATAGTTAAGACTAAGGTAAAAGAGATAGCTGTCAGAAAATTAGTTCATGGTTTTGTATAATCAGTGATTACCATCAACACATTGTTACATTTATAAAGAGATGAGCATTACAGTAACTCCAAAATCTTTTACTATCCGTGTTGAAAGGGAACTTTAAAAGGGTATAGTCATAAGCAGAAAGAAATGATACTGTTTAAAATGATGATTATTTAAAATCAATATTGTTTTATGATTTAAACCACATTTTTTGAAAAATCTTGCTTATAACATTGACAAATAGTGTTTTTAATTCCATATAATTAAGAAAATATTTATAAGGTTTTCAAACATTGGTGTGTCTCAGTTTCTAGAATTAATGTGCTACTACGTATCTACATGGAAAATGCTTTTAATAAAATAGTTCAGGGGAGCCTGGGTAGCTCAGTCAGTTAAGCATCTGACTCTTGATTTTGGCTCTGGTCGTGATCTCATGGTCATGAGATCGAACCCCTCATTGAACTCTGTGCTGAACGTGGAGCCAGCCTAGTATTCTTTCTTTCCCTCTCCCTCTGCCCCTCCCCCACTAGTGCCCTCTCTCTCTTAAAAAAAAAATAGATAGTTCTATGATGTGTTTCATATAGTAGGATTAATGTGAGAAAATTAATTTAAATTCCTTTTCTATTATCATAATAGTAAAGTAATAATAATTACGTGATAATAATAATGATGACAATAGCAACAAAGATGTATCTATTAATGTCAGGACTTAATCAAATCCAGGAAATAAGATGGGAGCTTAAAATAACTTTTATTATTTAACTATCTCAATAATCCCATGAGGTAGGTATCAATATTAGCATCTTCTTGCAGAAAAGGAAGCATCTTCTTCCCATAAAGGAAGCATGGGAATATTCGTTATATAGCCCAAGATCGTGCAGCTAGAAGGTGAAGGTCAGCATATAGAAAGGAAAAGTAAATATGTGTTTTTTCCCATATGTTTTGCACACACATGAACATACACACACATACACACATATTTTATATATAAACGCATGTACATATATGATTACATATTGATGTTGAAGTATACCAAGAAATTATAAAAGTGATCATTTTTGAGATGACACTGAAAAGCAAGACTGGGAGAACGATTCTCTATTCTTGCATTATTTAAATTGTTCCAGATAAATGCTAATATACCCAGTTATTTTCATAGATACGTATATGAGGGTTTTTTTAAAAAATATATTTCACCTATCTCCTACTCACCTCTCCTCTGGAACTACCAGTTTGTTCTCTGTATTTAAAAGTCTGTGATTGTGTTTGTCTCTATTGTTTGTTCATTTGTTGTTTCTTAAAGTCCACAAATGAGTGAAATAATATGGTATTTTTCTCTGACTTATTTCACTTAGCATTACACACTCCAGTCTATATTGTTGCCATCTATATTGTTGCCAATGGCAAGATTTCATTCTTTTTTTATGGCTGAGTAATATTCTATTGTATATATACACCATATCTTCTTTATCCATTCATCTACATGCAGACACTTGGATTACATCCATAACTTGACCATTGTAAATAATGGTGCAATAATCATAAGAGTGCATATATCTTTTCATATTAGTATTTTCATTTTCTTTGGTAAATACCCAGTAATGGAATTACTGGATCATATGGTGCTTCTATTTTTAATTTTTTGAGGAAACTCCATACTGTTTTCCACAGTGGCTGCACCAGCTTGCATTCCCACCAACAGTGTGTGAGGGTTCCTTTTTCTCCACATGCTCGCCAACACTTGCTATTTCTTGTGTATTTGATTTTAGTCATTCTGACAGGTGTAAGGTGATATCTCATTGTGGTTTTGATATGTATTTCTCTGATGATTAGTGACGTTGAGCATTCTTTTCATGTGTCCGTTGGCCATCTGTATGTCTTCTTTGGAAAAATGTCTATTCAGCTCCTCTGCCCATTTTTAATTGGATTATTCTTTTATTTTTTGGTGTTAAGTTGTATAAGTTCCTCATATATTTTGGATATCAGCCTCTTATCAAATATATGTAGGAGTATTTTAAAGAAATACTCTAATCATTTCTTCTACTGATACTATATCCATAAGATATTATATACAACATATATCATGCTATATTAACATAGCATATATTGTGAGTAGATGTGTGAGAGAAGAGAGAGAAGAAGAGAGAGAATGAGCATGCTACCCATCTGAGTTTATATCAGAATTTAGAAAAGGATCTCATAAACTTTAAGCCCCAAGTAAACATTAGCTATTATTGTTATTACACAGATGGTAGAAATCTATCTTCATATTTGGGTACATATGTATTCTAGCTATATTCTACTCATTTAGACTGCATTTAAGTAACTAGCTTTGTTCTGAAGAAAATGTTTTTTGTCAACCTTTGTTACTCTCTTTAGCATAGACATTTATTTATTTTTATTTTTTTTTCAACGTTTTTTATTTATTTTATTTATTTATTTATTTATTTTATTTATACCATAATTGATGGATATTATTTTTATTTTTAGCACTTCTTCCTAACTTTCCCCATATTTATTAACAATGTATTTCTTATTGTATCTATTTCTCCTCTATTTTATTCTAATTTGGTTTATATCTCATTTTATCTCTTCTCTTATTTGGTCTTATAATAAAAAAACTAGTTTTAAATTTTTTAAAAAAAATTAAAAGACATTTTGAAGTATTTTGGAAACAGATTTCTGTTTCTCAGTATCATCTTACTTTACATATATTTCTCTTATAGTTACATCCAATGCTGGACATGGTTTAAGAGAATTCAATATATCATAGGGGTATCTTATTACAGATTTTGAAATTAGAAGAAGAAATGGCTGATACAAGAAAAATAATAATCTTTGTCAAACACATGCACAATTAAAAACAAAATATCTTGGAAGTTATTTCCTTGTATGTAAAATACCAGTGTTCACTATATTCTCGAGAGCTCTATTTACACTAAACAATCACAAAAAAGAGAGTGAAAGAAAGAGAATGAGAGAGAGAGAGAGAGAGAGAGAGAGAGAGAAAAGATCATGGGCAAACTATTTGTCTTTTATTTATTGATGGAGTTTCCCAATATATTGAAGTGTATATTGAATCTATATGTAATTTAATATTTAAAATGTCTACTTTGTATATATAAGAGGTCTGAGCATTCTATAACGTGTTTCTCCAATTTTACTTGTTGTTCTCCATCTAACAGATAACTCTTGTATTTGTTTTATTTGAAATTCAACTCAGGAGTCAAGCTTCACTAAGCCCGCAGGCAATAACTTGCTACACATGGTTGGCTTTGCACCTAAAATACCCTCAAATTCCTTCTCTTTGTCTCCCCGTTGCCATTTTTCCCACACCATAGATCATTTCTCTCCAGATAACAGCAACAAGTCCCTACAAATGGCCGTCTTGCATCTACTTTCTTTAAAAAAAAAAAAAAAATTAACATTTATTTACTATTGAGAAACAGAGAGACAGACCATGACCAGGGGAGGGGCAGAGAGAGAGAGAGAGACAGAGAGAGAGAGAGACAGAATCCGAAACAGGCTCCAGGCTCTGAGCTGTCAGCACAGAGCCTCACGAACTGTGAGATCGTGACCTGAGCCGAAGTCGGATGCTTAACCGAATGAGCCACCCAGGCACCCCCCTCTTTAAAAAAAATTTTTTTTAACATTTATTAGCCTTCTTGCATCTACTTTCTACCCCGGTCTTTCTGCTAGATTGCAGTTAATGGTTTATTTCTAAAAATAACAGGCTTCATTCAGCTGGCATTTCTGAGCACTTATTATTTGTCAATCACACAGTAGTATGAAATAGAACTTTACAGGGTCCCTGACTTCATAGAGACTAATCAAAACAAATTAAATCATTGACTTTATTTTTGAATCATTTTAATCTGATTTTATATTTTGCCAAATGACGGTGTCTTCCATTACAATGTGAGGCCCTAAATGGGGTCAAATGGCCTGTTACCACTGATCTTTCTACACAACAGGGGCTCCAGCTTACTTTTTTTTTCAAACAGCAGGCACACAATTTTATTTATTTTTTAAATTAATTAGCTAGCTTTAATTTCTCATTGACAAGCTAAAAGCACATGATTTTGACAAAGGTAATATCAATGTTTCTACTTCTTCAGTTACAAAGCAGGTATGCTTTAAAAATTTACTTCTGTTGCACTTAAATGAAAACTGCATACTTTGTATTTGTCAAGGATTGCTTTAAAAACACTTAAAATAATACATTTTTATATTGTTTATAGAAATAAACTGATGGGGGTGCCTGGGTGGCTCAGTTGGTTAAGGGTCTGACTTCGCTTCGGGTCTGATGTCAGGGCTCCTGAGCTCAAGCCCTGCTAGAGCCTGCTTCAGATTCTGTGTCTCCCTTTCTTTCTGCCCCTCCGCTGCTCGCTTTCTGTCTGTCTCTCTCTCAAAAATAAACATCAATTTTTTTTTTAAATAAATAATAAAAAAGAAGTAATGAAGTCTGAAGAAAAAGTTTAAAAAGAGGAAGACATGGCATCCACATGTCTGGAGAATTAATACAAAGTCTGATTCACCATCTTGTCCTCCTTTTCAGGCTATAATGCATTATTTTCCACACTTTATTTTAGCAGTAGAATTCTTCCTCTCTTCCCGATAGCTTCACATGGTTTAAATAGAACAAAGTAAAAATGCTCTATTGAAGAAAACATGTCTGCAGAAGTTTTTCAGTGTCCCACCCCAAAGAAATCTCCTTGGTCCTACAGTACAGTTGTAAGAGAACCAGAGACCATTTTAAAAATCTAATTCTCAGGGCACCTGGGTGGCTCAGTTGGTTGAGCAGCCGACATTGGCTCAGGTCACGATCTCGCGGTCTGTGGGTTTGAGCCCCGTGTTGGGCTCTGTGCTGACAGCTCAGAGCCTGGAGCCTGTTTCAGATTCTGTGTCTCCCTCTTTCTCTGACCCTCCCCTGTTCATGCTCTCTCTCTCTGTCTCTCTCTCTCTCTCTCTCTGTCTCTGTCTTAAAAATAAATAAACGTTAAAAAAAAAAAGAAAAATTAAAAAAAAATAAAAATCTAATTCTCTAGAAAAAAACTGGCCTTCTAAGTAAGTACTTAGTTGGTTTTTTTGGGTTTTTTTTTTTTTTTTTTTTTTTTTTTTTTTTTTTTTTTTTCTGGAAGCCACAAGGATGGGTGGGTATATTCATTTGCAAGTGTACCATCCATAGTTTATATTTTTACTGCCTAGGCAGAACCATTAAGGCAAACATTCTAAATACCACTATAAAGATTTTAGTTATTTAAAAGATAATACAAAATCTTGGGTGAATGGCAAATCAGTTTGATCATGAGAATGAATGCTTTTGAATGCCTTGTTTGGTTGTGTACACTTGCATAAGTTGTTTTACATAAAAAAAAAAACTATAATTAAGATCTTTAAGTAGGGATAAGTGGCTAATGAGCAGTATTCTCAAAAAGGAGGAAAAAAAAGAAACAAAAAGAGCTTTGCAATTCCTTACTGATGATGACTTAGGCCAGATTACAAGAAATGAAGAGATCTGGATCCTTTTCAGACAATTAAAGGAACACTGAGAGGCGTATAAATTCAGTTTAAAACTAAGAGATCCAGAAGCAAAAGGCTTGCTTTCAAAGTCAAGCTTTTTGTGTGTTTGTTGGTGGTGCCGGGAGTGATTCTGCAGCAATTCGTCTCTGGTTCCCTCTTCCTGCTTTATGTCGGGGTTACCTATGTGTGTATCAGAAGCAAATGCTTGTGATGACAAAAATACATGTGAAAGTATGTGAAGTTCCATTAAAGGCTAAAATCCTTAAAAGTGCATAAAAATTCATAGAAGTCTATTAATGCATAAAATGCATAAAACATGCAATAAAAATGCATCAAAGTCTGTTAATGACGGAAAATATGCTAGAAATAATTGGTCTGAACAAGCTTTGGGATTGTTCACATTTTTGAAAGTTGGTACCAACAAAGACAAATTATATGTGACACATCCCACTTATGATATTTTTCCTTTAGTTTTGATAACATGTAAGTAGCCCCTTTAAACTACAATATTCTTTGAAGTATCCCTGATACCAATTGTCATCATATATCTTCAGCTTTCTCTGAGAAGGAGCAGCCTAGTCATTTCTTATTAAGTTTTTGATTATCCAAGGTAGTCTCTGTTCCACTTACCAGAGATGATAAGGGCTCTTTTGTAATGGGGGGAAAAATGACCCAGTATCTCACTGTTTCTTTTCCAGCAAAAAGTTATATAATCATTCATTAAAACCTATCTTACATTCGCATTAGTTAATTTAAGAACAGAGCTCACTAAAATGAAACTTTTAAGTCAAAAAATAAAACTAGGGGAGGTAACTTCCAAAGCACCTTTACTAATCTGAATGGTATTCATGAGAAATCTGAAGGTATTCTATTTTATGATTCAAGAATTCACAAATGGAGAATCTTATACAATTTACACACTACATGGAAACAAGTAGTTTGGGTGATTTACTGAAAATTGAAAGGGCAATAGAGTCAAAGTAAAATCCAAATACTTCTTTAATATGAATTTTCCTCCCAGTATGTCTCTTGCCTTAATTTGATGTGTAGTACGCCCTTGTAGAAGTGATAGCATGAAGTGTTGCTAATATATTATTTAGTCAGTTTTGAGCATACTGATACTGAATTAATGTTAAATTATCCATGCAGATACTAAGATGGCTGACACCAGATCTTAAACAAATATTAAGTGCTTGGAAGGAAATTAACACTACCAGAAATAGTTAATATGTTAAAAGTTTAATTAAGTTACAGTGCGGTTTAACAAGAGGCATAACTGGGGTGCCTGGGTGGCTCAGTCGGTTAGGCATTCAACTTCTACTCAGATCATAATCTCTGGGTTCCTGGGTTCGAGCCCTGTGTCAGGCACTGCACTGACAGCTCTGAGCCTGGAGCCTGCTCCAGATTTTGTGTCTCCCTCTCTCTGCCCCTCTCCCACTAGTGCTCTGTCTCTCTCACTCTCTCAAAAATAAATAAACATTAAAAAAATAAAAACAAAACAAAACAATAGGCTTAACACTTCTTTTTAATTTTTTAATTCAATAAAAATACCAACTTGGTAAATAGGGCAATTTGGTAAAAACATGATTTTTTTCTTTAAATGTGTGTGTGTGCATTGAACATGGAATGATTTCATAAGTTTTCATTCATCTTTAAGTGCCATGCTCATTTTTAAGAATTTTATAAATTCACCCTATTTTTATTTCCTTTGCCTCTAATTCATTTCATCCAAACGTTTATTTTCACCACCCTTTATTATCCCCAAAGTTCTGAAAACACTGAGTAAAAGGTCTATGAAATATGAATGTTCAACAAAGAAAATTCTTAGAGTAAACTGATTTTCAACAAAAGTGGTAAGGAGGCACATTTGCTTTTCATGTATTCAGAAAAAAAAAAAAACTATTTCCAAAATGCAAATCCTTCCTATTTTCATTGTTTTTTTTTCTATTTTAATGATAAAAATGCCTTCTTTTTATATAAAATAATAAAATTTAGTTGAAAGGAGAGCAAGAGAGCAGCATTTTTAGACTGGATCAGTATTCATTAGAGGAAATCTATCTTTAAGGGTACAAATCATGTTTTTTTTTTTTTGGCATTTTAATTTTCCATGCCTGTAGACATCAGAGAAGAATTCCCATTGTTACCACAGGGAAGCCTATGAATATACTGCTACTTTCTCCCAGAAATGGATTATGGAATTATACTGTTACATGTGCTTTTATAATATATGTAAGATGTACATCAGTTTCAGAAGCTCTGCCTATTTCCATGCAATCTCTACTTATGCAATCTCTACTAAAATTCTAACTTTCCATTATTGACAACAGCAGAGATGGAAAAGATTTCATTAAAAGAATGTGGAAATTGGGGCGCCTGGGTGGCTCAGTCGGTTAAGCGTCCGACTTCGGCTCAGGTCACGATCTCACGGTCCGTGGGTTCGAGCCCCGCATCGGGCTCTGTGCTGACAGCTCAGAGCCTGGAGCCTGTTTCAGATTCTGTGTCTCCTTCTCTCTGTGACCCTCCCCCGTTCATGCTCTGTCTCTCTCTGTCTCAAAAATAAATAAACGTTAAAAAAAAAAAAAAAAAAAAAAAGAATGTGGAAATAAAGGCCAAAAAATATAAATGAAAAAATATTTTAAAATGTATAAAAGTGATAAAGTTAATAAGAAAGACTAAAATAAAAATAACATAATTAGGCATCATTTATTGACTAAATCATTTTATAAAATATTATATCTATCAATATAATTTTAATGTTATTGCTTTAACAGTGATCAATACTTAGTAATAAACCCTCCAATCACATAGAAGCTAAAAGAAAAATAAATGACAAGTTGGTCTCATGTTAACCTAAGCCAAATTAATTAACCTCAATATTTCATGGGCTTTATTCCAGATAAAGTTTATTCATATATTCGAAAGAAACAAAAAAGGGAGAAAAAGATATTAGTTTATTCATATATTCGAAAGAAACAAAAAGGGAGAAAAAGATAGGTTTGGTTTTGTCAGTGTGCTTGTGATATATATTCTTTGTAAATTATTCACATAACTTTCTCCCTGGAATATGTATGAACTTTTTATTTGTGGAAGATCCTGACAGACTTAAACATTTCCAGCATGACTCTTGGGTCACCTTTGGCCCCACAACTATTCCTCCCCACCTTCCACTTTTTTGCTAAACCCAAATGGCCAAAACAAAAGGTGCTAAATTGCAAAAACAATCCACCCCCTTACGGACACTGTTTTTAAACAACTACTGTGGAAACTGACTGAGCTACAGCAGCTCCCTCTGGCTAAAGTCTACCTTTCTTCTCCAAGGGAGACCAATCTTTCTGGGCTATGGTGAGGCCTCGGCATTTGGAATTAAAGTTTCTGCATAGAAATGCTCTAATTAGTGTTGCTTCTGCAGATTTTGATATGACTTGGAAGGGGGGACTGGATCTGCCGCTTCTCAGCTAAGATCATTTCTTCAAAGCTAATGTGCACAGGACCTATATATCGTCCTTTCTCAGATCTTTTAATCAGTGCTCCACATCATTCTGTTGAATACTACCTCAACTTGACTCTTTCTCTTTAGACTTCTTATGGTAGGTCTCTTGATTTAATCATTTTCACTATTTAGGGCTTGTTATGGATAAAGTGAGGGTTGAACTGAGCTTAAGGGAATCTTCTTATCTATCTCTTTTTGGTTCTTTTTATTTTAATATAGATGGTCAATAATCAGCCAATGAAACTCCCGTTCAGTGTCCAGCATCTTACTCATACAAATGTTATGGTGCCGCAGCACCAAATATTGAAGCTGTTATAGCATTTTACCAACAACGATTTAGAATTTCAATGGCCACTTGGGGAATTTGAGATTAAAGTAATTCACGTATGTTACATCTTAAATTTAAAGGGTTCAAAGACTATTCCATAAAAAGCATGATTATATTTTGATATGAGGAGGGTTCTAAAAGATAGGAAAGTTCTAACATTGCTTCCCTGAAAGACTCCTTATAAAAAGTTAATAAATATGAAAAATATAAAATCAGAACTCAAACTCTCCTTTCTTTCTTCTGATTCAACTCCAGGCTGGTCATCTGTCAAGTCCCTTATATCTCAACTTTTCCTTCTCCATTCATATTGATTTTCTATTACTGCATGACAAAATACCACATACTTATCAACCTAAAACAACATCTATTTATTATCGCATTGATATGAGGTAAGAAGCCCAGGTGGGCTCCACTGGTCCTCTGTCTATGATCTGACAAGGCCAAAGTCAAGTTGTCTGCCAGGCCTCACTTTAATTTGGAAGCTTAGGGGAAGAGTTCATTCCCAAGGTCATTCAGGCTACTGGAAGAATTTGTTCCTTACAGTCAAAGGAATGAGGTCCCCATTTCCTTGTTGGCTATCAGCTGGAGGCTGTTCTCAGCTTCCAGAGGCACCTACATTCATTTCTCAAAGTGCCTTCCATCTCCAACCCAGCGATATCACACTCTTTCTTTCAAGCTTCAAATGTCTCTGATTTTCCCTTCTGTCACTTGCCAAAGACCATTATCTATTTTCAAGAGCTCCTGTAATTAGGTGAGGCCCACCCTAACACTCTCCCTATCTTAAAGTTAACTGATCAGTCCCTCAGTTACATCTGCAAAATCGCACTTGCCATGTAAAATGACGTAATCACAGAAGTAACATCATGAATCATGTGGGCCGCCTAGAATTCCGCCTCCTACACCATTGCTTTGTATTTTCAGCTCCTTCAGTAGTTTCATGGACCCTCTCCCCACTTCCTCCACACACCCTTTCATTGGGTAATATTTCCTCTTGACTTCTCATAATTTGGTCAAACATGAAACCTAGATTTGTATAATTTAGTTGAAACTTTCCAACCCCTCATGAGAAATAATGAAAGTTCACAGTAGAATATAGGATTGTTCTAGCAGCTTATAACAAGTCTTGAATTGAATCCATCATCTTATAGGCAAAAGAATTGTGAAAAAAAAAAGTTGGTTAAGGAAGACAGGATGGACTGAAACCCAAATGACATCAAATATATATGTATCAAAGCATGGATATAAAAAGTATAAAAGTAGAAGACTACTTCAGTATCTGACACTGAGATTTTTGCTGTCAATATTGATTAATCAATATCCAATTCTATAAAGGAAAGAAGTGTAGCTTCCAGGTTTTAAAGGCTATTTCACTTCCACCTTCAGAGATTATTCCACTCTCATTCGGAGAGGAAACCTTATAACTGGCCTACCAACCTTTGTGGATGGTCTTAATGCTGAAACATCAAGAGATTGCTCAGCACTTGAACACACTTTGATTTAGAAAGAAAAAAAAAAACATTAAACTCCAATTAATTGGTCTTCTTATTAAGCATTTACATGAACACATGTCCATGTCTAAATCAGGAAAGACAAATATACCTGCGGTTTTTGTAAAGGAAATGGTCACCAAAAGAACAATTATTCTCCCTTCACTTGAAAGACAGACTCTGAGTAGACAAAGGACAAACTGTGTGACAGAATGACATCTCTCTGAGGAATGAGTTGCTCTGGTCAGCCCACTGTTTCCCTTAATAAAAAAGGGAGACATTTTGATGTAACTGCAAATACAAAATGTTTTATTTCTATTTGATACTGTCTAGCCTCTCTACCATAAGTCTTATTATTTTTGTATCATGTGTCCTTGGAGTAGCAAACATATTTTAGAAGTAGGAGTCTCAAATGACCCTCAGACTCTGCATTTGTCTCAATCACTTCGTCAGCCTCTCTGGGCTTTCTCAATAGCGATATGCTTTGCTATTTGCTGAATCTTTTTAGCGTAGATCTATTTTGCCTACAGCATACTACTAGTAAATACAGACCAGAAGGCCTCTTTCTGAAACAGCCAGGAAAATAATCACCAGACTATAGTTTAATACTGTCTCAAACTGATTATTTTCTATAGAAAATATATGTCAGAAATCTGGCCATGAGAGCATCAAGGCCAAAGAAAGAAGGTATGAAACACACAAAGGATCATGAGCCATTAAGGATCCGAACTGATCTGACTGGTCATTTGTTGAAACTGGCCCCATTCTCATTTAAAACAAGACTGTTGAAGAACTGGCACCCATTGTCTATGTGTCCCCTGTCAAAAATAGTGTAGTGTTTCTTTTTCAAAGATTAAATGCTATTCTTGACTTTTTTGGCTAATTGCCAAAAGCTCCTTGGATAGTTTTTCAGTAGGGTACTGTTAGGATACTGGTCATAGGACACTGTTGATATTGGATGCCTAACTTTTTCTAATTAGCTAGCTTGATATATGACCTGACAAAAATTGACACAACTATGTCTTTCCCTGGACAAACTTATTAAAGGTTATATTTTGTAATATAAAACCCTTCCTTTTAAAACTCCCTTATTCTTGAGTTTCCCCATTGATACGAAACTTTCTTTCCATTTGTACATGAAAGACCACGATAAGATTTTATGTTCTATCTCAACAGGACAATACAAATCAGAGACACATTGTTTATTGATCCTATAGCAAAAGCTTACCCTCTTATTTAGGCACAATTGCAGCAATCATACCATTCACACATTTTCCTTCTACTAGACTGAACTCCTACAAAATCTTTCTTCTCCTCCCTATACATATTTTCATCCATTGCTGTAAGATTCTAAACTTTTCAGATAATTTTTCCTTCTCAGTGGATGGTATGACTTGAGACATTCATGCACTTATCAGGAATTATTTCAGCTCCAAACCTCCCTGAAATCTTTTTAGAGAAATCAGATTTAGAATTGCTTTTGGATACCTTCTGTTTGAAAGTTGAACATGGAGGTTTTTAATCTGGATTTTAAAATACAAAAAACTCAAATTTCTTGAATCCAGCTTTCCAGGGACCAAATCTGTAGTGGTTTGTCATGCTGTAGCTTTTAATAAGACCATCAGTTAACTAGAGAGTAGAGAGCAAATGTCTATACAGCTATCAGATAATCCCTTCAGATAGGTAATGATTTTACTATGCTTTAGAAACGACACAGCCTCTTTAAAAAAAAAAAAAAACAAAATTATGTATTTATCTTGAGAGACAGACAGAGAGAGAGAGAGAGACAGAGAGACAGAGAGAGAGAGAAGGAGTGAGTAGGAGTAGGGGAGTGGCAGAAAGACAGGGAGAGAGAAAATCCCAAGCAGGCTCTGTGCTGTCAGTCTGGAACCCAATGCAGGGCTTAATCTCATGAAACTGTGAAATCATGGCCTGAACCAAAATCAAGAGTCAGATGCTTGTCTGACTGAGCCACACAGGGGCACCATCACAGCCTCTTAGTTGCAGGTGCTACCTCTATTAAATACCACAATCATGTAAAAGTCCTACTAGATGTGTCCTCCAAAGGCATTGGCTATAATAAGTGCGAGTCACATACTATACAGCTGACTCATGAAGCAAAAGACACTTCTTTAAACAATTCTTATGCTATATAAGCTTCATGCTATCCACAAAGTTCAAAAATAAAGGTTCTGGCTAACTTTTGACTACTGGCTCTTGAGTCTTGAGTGAATACTAATCTCAAGCACTTGACTCTCCAATACCAGACAGGAAAATATCACATGGTTTGTTTCAACCAGATGGTCTTTGGTGGCAATAAGACTACTACTTGGTCTGCTCAAAGATGCTATAATAATGTCTCTCAATGAAGTTACTTTCCTTTCTGCTGTGGAAAGGAAAAAAAAAATTAAGAACAATCATAAATAAACATTGGTGGGAAAATTTCAATAAGTGAAAATAATGTCCCTGGAGCAGGTCTCACCTTTCAAGCACACGGTCCTGAGAAAACTATGTAGATTGGACATGGACAGGAGGTAAAATATATAAGCCTTTTGAATATCCAAAACGGGTTTTTTTCAGATACAAACTTCCTTATATTTTTCAATTTCAATTTCAGTATCTTTGTTTTCTGGTGGCCAAAAGGTGTTTCCCTGACTAAAGCAACTGTTCTGACAATAGAAATATTGAGAACTATTTATTCACTTGTATATTGAGAAAGGAATTCAATTTTTTGAAACAATAATAAAGAAACTCTGTGAGGCTCTGTCCTTAACCCAGAAGTATCCCTGTCCCTATTACTGCAAGTCTCCAGAGAAAATAGAATGAGTATATGACCTATTGAAGCTGAAACTTACAAAACTAAACAGAAACCCTTAGATCCACTCCAAAAGAACCATCACAGATTACCACCTTGTGAACTGCCCATGCAACTGGGGATCTCACCCTCTTCTGCTCTTTCAAATATGGCTAAATATGGATAAACCAGTAGGCATTTAATACAGTATCCCTAACCATATAATCAACATGTCCCAGCGGCTTCTCCCTAGGATAAATCACAGGAATCCTTGCATGAATGTTGGCTCAGAGTCCTGGTTTATTGTATATACCAGCAATGTAAGACCAATATTGAACCTCATAGAAAGACATTTTATCATGTACTATTAACCACAGAAAATCAATTTTTATATTCATGTTTCCCAGTTAAGGAGATATCATACCATTGCCTCCTGGATTTTTTGCCAATAGGAGATCTAAAATGGAATATTTCTCAAGTTTTTCAGGAAATTATCAGCATCAAGAAAGCATTTTCTTCATTTCCTTTCCCTCGTATTGCTGGAGTTCCATACACCACAAAGTATCCAGCCAATTCTATTAGTCATGGTACGTGCATTAAATCAGCAATATCTATATGAGGCCTGTCTAATAACAAGATCAAACCTTAGATCAAGCAGCAGACTGTTGATATTAAGTTTCTGACTGAGACATTTGGATTAAGACCCCGAATGACAGAAGTCATGATTCTACATTCTTTTTTTTTTAATTAAAAAAAAATAATGTTTATTTATTTTTGAGGGAGACAGAGACAGAATGTGAGTGGGTTAGGGGCAGAGAGAGAGGGAGACACAGAATCCGAACCAGGCTCCAGGCTCTGAGCTGTCAGCAGAGAGCCCGACGCGGGGCTCAAACTCACAAACCTTGAGATCATGACCTGAGCTGAAGTTCGACGCTCAACCGACTGAGCCACCCAGGCACTCCCGTGATTCTACATTCTTTTTGTATTTTTTAACTTGGTCTTTAAGGATATGATTTTCCCACTATGTTGCCTTATGGGTTTTTACTGTTAAAATGAGATTTTAAAGTTTTTCTTCCAAACTTGATTCTCTGGATAAATCTGGAGGATAAAGAAATTTTTGCAAATCTACAGGTATCAAAATTCCCTTCTTTACTGTCTCAGAGTAGAGATAAGAACCATTCTACTTAATAACAATAGTAGCAGAACCTTGGCTAAGAGGTTATTGTCTAAAACTTTCTGGTAATTATCAAGTCAATACTTGTTTTCTCTATTGTCAATTATTGGTTTTTCTCCAGAGACTTAAACGCTTATAGCCACTTACTGGTACATGATTGAGATGCAACTGCAAAGACAAAAGTAACAAGAAGACATGATGACAGCTCTCACCAAGTTCTAGACTGCCATCAGCAGCAGATCTGGAGTTCTGAACACACCGAGGTGCAGTTGTGTGATGAGACTTAGTCTCCCTGTTAACCAAAAGAGATACCCACTGTGGCTGTCACATTCCCCTGGCTTCCGCAGCTGCTCCTCCCTGCCCCTCTTGCACATGACCCTACCTCTTACAACTACTCTGAGTCAAATCTCTCAATAAAATCCAATTGCATAAACCATTGCTCATAATCACTAGAATGGTTGGTTCTTCCTTTTCCTAAAGCCAATTTTGATCACCTATGCCCGATATTAGCTGAACCTCTGCAAAACGTCTATAAAAGTTCCTCTTTCATACCAAAGGCAGAGCACTTCTTCAGAGTTCTCACACTGCAGTGCTCTGAATAAAGGCTTATGCTTAACAGTGCTGTTGAAATCCTTCTATGTATTAGTAATTCAGTTTATTCATACTGTTATTACATGTTTACAGTTTTCAGTTCCATTTATTCAACTCTTTTCTTTATTATTACCAATTACGGTTACATGATATCTTCTTTACATGAGATCTTCTGTTTTCAATAAATATTCTGGCAAAACCCACTTTTATCTATTTGCTTTATTACACTTTTAACCTTGCCCATAATGTCTCTAATGGTTTTCATTCTCTATATTTATTTGTTTACTTCAAAAGTGGCTTTGTATTCTTTTATTTCCTCATCTATTCTCCCTAGTGTTACGCAGGTTCCACATATTGCAAAATATATTAGTCACGGTATGTGCACTAAATCAACATGAGGTTTTCCAATAACTAGAAAACACAGATTTGGAAACAAGAAGTTATATGCAATAAGACTTTCTCCATTCACCTATTTTTAGACGAGGATTAACAATGGAAGTGTCCTAGTTTTGATCCATGATTATACATAGAACATATGTAAAGTTGATGAAATAGACCTTTATGGGATCATCTAGAACTAAAGAAACAGAATAATGATCTATGACCTTTTGAGAGCTTTTTAAAAACAATGGAACTTCTTTTCAGAAAAATGCACATAAGTACCTACTTATACTTAAATATTTATGCACAGTTTTACAGAGTGCACAGATTTCTTGAAGTCAGTCTTGTATGCCTAAGTATCTACAAAAATCTACTCTTATTTTGCCTAGAAGAGCCCCCAAGTATTTATATCATGTACTGTGTTTTTGTTCTGCAGCTGTCTTATAAGCCTATTTTTTAAACTTGGATTGACAATAAGTGAATAGCTTAAGCAAGTGACACCTAGGAAGTGTCCTATGTGTGTTCACTTCAAAAGGCTCAACTAATATTGTAATGAATATTTATCGATTCTCCCCAGAATTCATGGCACTATCACATAAAGGCTCTTTGTTTTAGGGTTCTCCTGTGCACATTTGGGCAGAGATTGATGAAAGACTTTAGTTAATTTAAACAGATACCTTCTTTTATATAAACTTTTCCTGTAAGATAGAAGTATGCACATTTAGAAGTCTACATTAACAAACTAATTAAATCATATGGCATGATTGACATAATCTGATGGATGATATTTCTCACTCTGGTTTGTAGATAAGGAAATATTTGAATAAGAGAAGAAAAGTCACACTAAGCCCCACTCACCTATCTTTGTCACTTTTAAATTATCCTGTTGCTCTATTTTTTGACTATGTCAGTTATAAAAGCTAGTCCAAGAAAATGAATGTAGACAATGAAAAATAGAGAATGGCATATTGACAGCTATCTTTCTGTTTATATAAATGGCACTTAGATTCCCAGTATATCTTTGTAATTCCCACTTGTCTGACTCAATATTGGGAAGGCCAGTGTGTAAATGAATAAGAGCCTGGACAGATATTTAGGAGAAAACCATCACATGGGTAGAGAAAATCTCACACATATCTTGGCTCATCATGAATTTTGCATCAGTGATAATCAGTGCCAAAAAAGGAAGGCAAAACAGGTGTTATTTGGGGCAATGGGAGACAGGACCTCTTACCTTGGGCATTAGTAACCTCATGGTGTACAATTACAGTGGTCACTAGGGTGCAAAGGACTTCTGCTAGTTGAAGAGCTTTTTGTAGACAAAATATGAAAGCAGTCTAGATCAGAAAAGCAAAACAGGGCAGGTGCTGTATCAAAACCTGAAGAGGTGGCTGGGGACGTGGGTGAAATAGGTGGTGGGGATTAAGGAGTACAATTCTGATGACCACCAGGTGTTGTATGGAAGTGTTGGATCACTATGTTATACACCTGAAGCTATTATTACATTGTATGTTAACTAATTGAAATTTAAATAAAAACTTAAAAAAAAGAAACAAAAGAATGTGTGTTCTATTCATACATGGCATACCGGTGAGTCTCTCTGGTTTAAGTACATAAGACATTTCTTTTCCTTCTTCTTTTTTTTTTTTTTTTTTTTTTGAGAAGGAGGTGGATGGAATTTCATGAGTTGTGTTGCAAAGATATATAATTTATTGCATAAGTATATATAGTAATGATGAATTGATAGTATAACAGCTATAACCTAATGCTACATAATCAGTTAATAAATACATATTAATTACTTATATGTCACACACATGTAAGTATGTAAATATTAAAGAATGATTCTTGCCATTCAAATAATTGCAATATGGTTGGAAAAATAATTATAAATGTATCTAATGAATACATTTACATTCAGACAATATGCTAGTCTTAAGAAATAATGAACATGTGAAAAAATAACTTTTCTCACAAGAAGAGTACAAAGCAATGAATGGTATATTTTATACACCAAATCATGCCAATGTAGTAGGAGATAATTTTGAAGATAATTTTCATGTAAAAAAAAAAGAAATAAGTTCATCTTGACATCTTGACACTTACCAGTTGTACAAATTTTGACAAATGACTTATACTCTATGACTCTCATTTTTGTGTATGGTAATTTTACACAGGGTTTTGTGGAATTAAATAAAACTGTAAATGTGACAGGAAAAATATTAATTTCCTTTGCTTTGTAGCAAGGTGAATCTTGGTACCTAACAAATGTAGGGAATATCTATATGCACTATTTATCCTCTTTAAGTATACGTGCTTGTAACAACCAAATGAATGATGGTGTGAAATTGATAATTCTTTGGATATATAGTCAGTTTCTTCAGTCATTTATTCAGCAAATATTTACTTTTCACTCCTTAGGCAGTGTGCAAGATGCAAGTTAAGAAGTGTTTTTTTTGTTGTTGTTGGTATGTTTGTTTTTATTTAAAAAAAATGGGTAGGACTCTATTCTCCTGAAGGTTGCAATTTACGGATAGACATGGATATTATATAAATGCAATATATATATATATATATATATATATATATACACAGAATCAAGATATATATATATATATATATATATATATATATATATATATATATATATCTTTCATTTAACACTCTGGTCATGATTCTGTACCCAACCATAATATAATAATGGGTACCCGACAACTAAAAAAACTGTTTTTACACATTAGAAAGACACCACAGGACTTTAATCCCTGAGAGAAAGGAAATAAACAAAGTGTGTCTTAATTTTGTCCCAATCTATAGCTTAGAGGCACTGTCAAAAGTGTAAAGGAGAAGGATGGGGCACCTGGGTGGCTCAGTCGGTTGAGTGTCCGATTTCTGCTCAGGTCATGATCTCGCAGTTCATGAGTTCGAGCCCCACGTCAGGCTCTGTGCTAACAGCTCAGGGCCTGGAGCCTGCTTCTGATGCTTTCTCCCTCTCTCTCTGCTCCTCCCCTGCTTATGCTCTGTCTCTCTCTCAAAAATAAATATTTAAAAAAAAGAGTATAAAGGAGAAGGAAACCAAGCAGAGTCCAGTGTTCTCTCCAAGATGCTTCCTGACATGAGGAGACAGATCAAAGTTCAAGCACTAAGTGTCTGGTGAATATTTTGTTCAATGAATAGTTGAATTAGTAAATAACTTTGGATTTTCTGTCTAGGGGAAGAAACAGAAAACTCTGCCATGCTTTTTAAAAGCAGAATCTATAGAGGCACAAACAGGAGATAGAGTTACAAGTGAGAGTTAATAACCTTCAAGTTTTTTGCACAGCATATGTTCTGGAGTTGTTTTAATTTTCTAGTTATTTTCCTCTGAAGAAGTTCCAGTTTGTGATATTGCTTTTAAAACTTGGAATTTTAACATAAAATAATGATTTCTCTCTGTTTAATTGGGATATGACATGGTAATTTTTAGCAATATGTTTTTATGATTTTAAAGGTTAAATACTCTTGAATTCAATTGCAGAATCTACCATGAGTCACTTCAAATAGCTCTTCCTCTTAAATGTTTCTAAATTGATATAAATAATATAATGGAATCATAAAAAATAATTTACAAAGGATTATACAATATTAATATTATATAGCTTGATACTAATTCAATTCAACTGACAAATATTTTATAAAAATAAACAGGACAGACTAATTCTGGCCTTCAATGCATGCTAGTAGGGTAACAAGAAATCATAAATGAATAATTAATTGGATAATACCAGATAATTCTCAATAATTTATATTATAAAGAAAAACAAAATAATATATTATAAAAGAGGAAATAGCTGAAGGCCAATACTTTAAACTTGTTGTGTACTCACATAACAATACTACCAGCACCCGAAAAGCTACCCTCTTGTCATGTTTTCAATAAATAGCAATATAAGAAGTATTTTACCATTTTTAAAATTTTAAATAAAAAGAATCACATGGGATGTATTTTTGCTTTGATTATTTTTGTCCAACTTTTTTTGAGAATTCATTGATATTTTGCATGCAAATATAGACCTTCAATTCTAATTGCTGTATAATATCCCATAGTTTAAATATATCAACAGATAATTCAATTATAGACGAACAGTTGGGCTATTTTTTTTTGCCTCATCTATAGTAAATAGTATGGCTATGAATATCATGTTTAATGAGATTTGGTGATGGGGCTCAACTTTAAATAAAATCTTTTCTGAGGAGGTGTTATTGCAGTAAGATTTATAATGAGCCTGTTATTGCTGTTGCATAACAAATTATCTCAAAATGTAATAGGTTAAAAAATATTTTTTATGCAAACAAATTTTGTGGGAAATTCAGACATGGCACAGCCCTGTGCTTCACATCTCAGGCCTCAACCTGAAAGGCTCAGAGGTTAGGGATGGCTGGATGTCTGAAAGCTGCAGTGGTTTAAAGATTCACTCACATTTATGATACCTGGTCTGGGAGGACTTGAAGACCACTATTGCTGATTCTTACATAAAAATCATGCTGATTCTCCATGTGTCTTGGCTTCCTCAAAGCAATGCATTATCACAATAATTGGACTTATTACCTGAAAGCTCAAGAGCTAAGTATGAGTGCTCCAGCCTAAAAACCCTCAGATGTCATACAGCAGCACTTCTGGTACACTCTATTGGTCACACAAGCCCCTTGACTCAGGCGGCCAAGGCATTGATCTATCTATAGAAAGAATGCCAAGAAAAAGAGGGTGGGAGGCATATTTTAAAACCTTCTAAAATCAGACATAAGAAACTTATTAACTAATTCAGAGGAAAAAATAACTATAAAACCTCTAAGTGGGAAACAAGTTTTAACTTTTTGGGGAGGGACAAAAGTCAGATTGCCTGAGTATAGTAAGAAATGAGTAGTAGGCAGAGTCCATATATATATATTTTTTTCAGAATATTTTAGTCCACGACAGAGCTCCACAGACTACTTACACAAATACATTTCCTTCAAGAAATCTTTCCTGTCTCCTTCATTCCTAGAAGAAATATCTTTTTAAAAATTTTGAAATCTCTGGGTGATGGCAGAACAGCATGGAAGTTTTTTTTTTTTTTTTTGCATCTTGCATCCATGAAATACAGGCAGATCAATACTAAACCATCCTGCACACCTAGAAAACTGATTTGAGGATTAACAACAATCTTCACAACCTGAACCATAGAACTCAGAAGGTACATGGCATGGAGAGGTGAACTGGGGGAGAGAGAAGCTGCAGAGGGTAGGAAGCTGCTTTTGCTTGCGGAGAGAGGATGGAGATGGGGAGACAGTATGGAAAAGCATGCCCCCACCACCCCTGAAAGCAGCTGGAGAGAAAGTGGAAAAGTGGAAACAGCCACAGGGACTGAACTAACAATGGAGAAAGGAGAAAAGAGAGGGTTTAAATTCCATTAAGACTCTAAAAACGGGGGGAGCACAGAGTCTGAAATTCTGCAGCTCAATACCTGGTGGTGCTCTGGTGGGAAGAGCAAATCCCCAGGAGCAGAGTGAGGTCCGTGTGGTCCTCGGGCCACATGGGGAGAGACAGTTCCCCTGCTGGGAGGATTGTGGTAGAGGCTGTGCAGCCACGCCACAAAGGTCCCAGCAGACCCCAGAGAACAGCCACATTCACTGGTGCTAGAATAAGGTTGTTAAGGGTGAAGCCTCGTGCCAGATGTGTGTTGTGATTTTCCATAATCCCTGAAACGCTGCTGCTACACGATTGTGTGAACTTTTTCTGGGGTGGGCTGGCACCCAGCCACAGTCTCTGGGCATCGGCAGCAGCACAGTCACGCAAACGTTGCTGGGTGTGACCAGCACCCAGCCATTGCTCAGTGAGAACCTCCCACAGAAGTTCTGAGCAGGTCAAAGCCACAGTCCCTCAGAAGTGAGGGGTTGGGAAACCAACAGCCACATCAGAGATAAAACTCAGGAGGGAGGTGCCTCCTGGCAAAATGATGGCTTGGTCACAGACAGTGTAAAGGCGGGGAGTGGATGGAAGCTGGAGACAAAGGACAAGTGTGCAATTGCTGATCGGGGAGAACAGAATTCTGATACTAGAGACTGGGTAGCTGGGGGACGCCATTTTCACACCTCCCATGGATGTGCATACACACCTACAAGCACTACAAGAATCCACCCCAGTAAGCTAAGCAGCATTCTCCATCTAGTGGAGAACGGAGCCGTTACACTAAGCCTCACCAAACTGGGCCAGCTGGGCCAACACCACAAGTCTCTTTGCCTGCTTAGTTTATGGACTATAAAGTGCTTCACAGTTTGAATTCTAGGGGAAAATGATGTAATTTCAATCGTTTTCAGTCTGTTCACTTGTCCATCTATTAAATTTTCTTATTTTTTTTCTTTTTCATTTCTTTTATTTTTCTTGAATATCGAAAGAGGAAAATTTTTTTTTTATTTTCAATTTCTATAAAAATATTTTTCTTTTACTTTTTTCTAGTATATTTTTTAGTTTTGTAAATTTTTCAAATTCTACTTTGTGTCCATCATTTCATTTTATTCTATTTCATTGTGTTCATTTTTCATATTTTCAAACATTTTCCTTTTTTTTCTCCCCCCCTCCTTTTCTCTAATCTATCAAGCTCCTTTCAGCAACCAGACCAAAGCAAATCTAGGATCTAGCATCATTTATTTGACTTGTGTGTGTTTGTGTGTTGCTTTTAAAGTTTTAATTTTAATTTTTTTATCTTATTTATTCTTTTTCTTCCTTTAAAATGACAAAATTAAGGAATTCACCACAAAAGAAAGAGCAGGAAGAAACGACAGTCAGGGACCTAATCAACACAGATACAAGCAAGATGTCTGAACCAGAATTTAGAATCACGACAAGAATAATGGCCAGGGTTGAAAAGAAGGAAAAGCTAGTCAGTATAAAATAGAAAATGTTGTAACTGAGCTGGAATCTTAAATGAATGCCACGGCGGCAGGGATGGATGACGCAGAGCAGTAAATCAGCAATATAGAGGACAAATTTATGGAGAATAATGGACAGGGAAAAAAAGGAGACTAAGGCAAAAGAGTGTGGTTTAAGAATTAGAGAAATCAGTGACTCATTAAAAAGGAACAACATCAGAATCATAGGGGTCCCAGGAGATGAAGAAAGAGAAAAAGCGGTAGAAAGGTTACGTGAGCAAATCTTAGCAGAAAACTTTTTCCTAACGTGGGGAAAGACACAGGCATCAAAATCCAGGAAGCACAGAGGACTCCCAGTAGATTCAATAAAAATCAACAATCAACATGGCATATCATAGTCAAATTCACAAAATACTCAGGCAAGGAGAGAATCATGAAAGCAGCAAGGGAAAAAAGTCCTTAACCTACAAGGGAAGACAGATCAGGTTTCCAACAGACCTATCCACAGAAACTTGGCAGGCCAGAAAGGAGTGGCAAGATATGTTCAATGTGCTGAATCAGAAAAACATGCAGCCAAGAATTGTTTCTCCAGCAAGCCTGTCATTCAAAATAGGAGAGATTAAAAGTTTCCCAGACAAACATATTTAAAGGAGTTCATGACCACTAAACCAGCCCTGCGAGAAATTTTAAGGGGGGACTCTGAGGGGAGAAAAGACTAAAAGCAACAAAGACTAGAAAGGACCAGAGAACACCCCTAGAAACTCCAACTCTACAAGAAACATAATGGCAATATTCATATCTTTCAGTAGTCACTCTAAACATCAATGGACTAAATGCTCCAATAAAAAGATATAGGGTCATAGAACAAATAAGAAAACCAGATCCATCTGTATGCTGTTTACAAGAGACCCACTTTAGATCTAAAGACACCTTCAGACTGAAAGTAAGAGGATGGAGAACCATCTATCATACTAATGGTAGACCAAAGAAAGCTGGAGTAGCCATACTTATATCAGACAATCTAGACTTTAAAATAAGACTGTAACAAGAGGTGAAGAAGGGCATTATATCATAATTATGGGGTTTAACCTTGTTAAAAGACCTAACAATTGTAAACATTTATGCTCCATATGTGATAGCACCCAAATATATACATCAATAAATCACAAACATAAAGAAACTCATTGATAATAATATAATAGTAGGGGACTTCAACACCCCACTTACAACAATGGACAGATCATTTAAACAGAAAATCAACAAGGAAACAACGCTTTGAATGACACTGGACCAGATGGACTTAACAGATATATTCAGAATATTTCATCCTACAGCATTGGAATATACATTCTTCTCCAGTGTGCATGGAACGTTCTCCATAATAGATCACATACTGGGACACAAATCAGCCCTCAACAAGTACAAAACGATTGAGATCATATGTGCATATTTTCAGACCACAACACTATGAAACTCGAAATCAAACACAAGAAAAAATTTGTAAAGACTTGGAGACTAAAGATCATCCTACTAAAGAATGAATGGACTATCCAAGAAGTTAAAGAGGAAATTAAAAAGTACATGAAAGCCAACAAAAATGATAACACCACAGCCCAAAACCTCTGGGACGCAGTAAAGGTGGTCATAAGAGGGAAGTATATAGCAATCCAGGTCTTCCTAAAGAAGGAAGAAAGGTCTTAGATACACAACCTAACCTTACATCTTAAAGAAATGGGAAAAGAACAACAAATAAAATCCAAAACCAGCAGAAGACAGGAAAAAATAAAGATTAGAGCAGAAACCAATGCTATGGAAACAAAAAAAAATGGTAGAACAGATCAATGAAACCAGAAGCTGGCTCTTTGAAAGAATTAACAGACTTGATAAACCATTAGCCAGTTTGATCAAAAAGAAAAAGGAAAGGGCCCAAATAAATAAAATCAAGAAAGAAAGAGGAGAGATCACAACCAATACAGCAGAAACAAAAATAATAATAAGAAAATATTATGAGCAATTATATACCAATAAAATTGAAACAGGAAGAAACTGGAACAGAAAGAAATAGAAAATTTGAATAGACCCATAACCAGTAAAGAAATTGAAATTCGTAATCAAAATTCTCCCAACAAACAAGAGTCCAAGGCCAGATAGCTTTCCAGGGAAATTCTACCAAACACTTAAGGTAGAGTTAACACCTATTCTCTTGAAGCTGCTCCAAAAAATAGAAATGGAAGGAAAACTTCCATACTCTTTCTATGAAGCCTGCATTACCTTGATTCCAAAACAAAGACCCCACTAAAAAGGAGAACCATAGACCAATTTCCCTGATAAACATGGATGCAAAAATCTTCAACAAGCTTTAGCCAACCATGTCCAACAATACCTTAAAAAAATTATTCACCAGGACCAAGTGGGATTTATACCTGGGATGCAGGACTTGTTCAATATCTGCAAAACAATCAATGTGATTCATCACATCAATAAAAGAAAGGACAATAACCACATGATCCTCTCGATAGATTCAGAGAAAGCATTTGACAGAATACAGCATCCTTTCTTGATAAAAACCCTCAAGAAACTAGGGATAGAAAGATCATACCTCGAGATCATAAAGGCATATATGAAAGACCCAACACTAATATCATCCCCAATGGGGAAAAACTGAGACCTTTCCCGCTAAGGTCAAGAATAAGACAGGGATGTCCACTCTCACCACTGTTATTCAACATAGTATTGGAAGTCTTAGCCTTTACAATCAGACAACACAAAGAAATAAAAGGCATCCAAATCGACCAGGAGAAGGTCAAACTTTCCCTCTTCATAGACGACATGATACTCTATACAAAAAACCCAAAAGATTCCACCAAAAAACTGCTTGAACTGATCCATGAATTCGGCAAAGTTGCAGGATATAAAAGCAATGCACAGAAATCAGTTGCATTCCTATACACCAGCAATGAAGCAACAGAAAGAGAAATCAAGGAATCAATCCCATTTACAACTGCACCAAAAACCATAAAATACCTAGGAATAAACCTAACCAAAGAGGTGAAAATTCTATACACTGAAAACTATAGAAAGCGTATGAAAGAAATTGAAGAAGGCACCAAAAAATGGAAAAAGTTTCCATGCTCCTGGATAGGAAGAACAAATATTGTTTAAATGTCAATACTACCCAAAGAAATCTACATATTCAATGCAATCCCTATCAAAATAACACCAGCATTCTTCAGAGCTAGAACAAACAATCCTAAAATTTGTATGGAACCACAAAAGACCCCAAATAGCCAAAGCGATCTTGAAAAAGAAAACCAAAGCAGGAGGCATCACAATCTCAGACTTCAAAGCTGTATTACAAAGCTATAACCATCAAGACGGTATGGTACTGGCACAAAAACAGCCACTGAGATCAGTGGAACAGAATAGAAAACCCAGAAATGGACCCACAAACACATGGCCAACTAATCGAAGCAGGAAAGAATATCCAATGGAATAAAGACAGTCTCCTCAGCAAGTGGTGCTGGGAAAACTGGACAGCGACATGCAGAAGAATGAACCTGGACCACTTACTTACACTGTACACAAAAATAAACTCAAAATGGATGAAAGACCTAAATGTAAGTCAGGAAGCCATCAAATCCTCAAGGAGAAAGCAGGCAAAAACCTCTTTGACCTTGGATGCAGCATATCTCCAGAGGCACGTCTCCAGAGGCAAGGGAACACATCTCCAGAGGCAAGGGAAACAAAAGCAAAACGTCTCCAGACATCTCCAGAGGCAAGGGAAACGTCTCAACACGTCTCCAGAGGCAAGGGAAACAAAAGCAAAAATGAACTATTTGGACCTCATCAAAATAAAAAGCTTCTGCATAGTGAAGGACACAATCAGCAAAACTAAAAGGCAACCGACAGAATGGGAGATATTTGCAAACGACATATCAGATAAAGGGTTAGTATCCAAAATCTATAAAGAACTTATCACACTCAACACCCAAAATACAAATAATCCAGTGAAGAAATGGACAAAAGGGATGAATAGACAATTCTCCAAAGAAGACATCCAGATGGCCAACTGACACATGAAAAAATGCTCAACATCACTCATCATCAGGGAAATACAAATCAAAACTACAATGAGATACCACCTTACACCTGTCAGAATGGCTAACATTAACAACTCAGGCAACAACAGATATTGGCCAGGATGTGGAGAAAGAGGATCTCTTTTGCACTGCTGGTGGGAATGCAAACTGGTGCAGCCACTGTGGAAAACGGTATGGAGGTTCCTCAAAAAATTAAAAATAGAACTACCCTATGACCCAACAATCCCACTACTAGATATCTATAAGGGATACAGGTATGCTGTTTCGAAGGGGCACATGCACCCCAATGTGTATAGCAGCACTAGCAACAATAGCCAAAGTATGGAAAGAGCCCAAATGTCCATCGATGGATGAATGGATAAAGAAGAGGTGGTATATATATAATGGAGTATTACTCGGCAATCAAAAAGAATGAAATCTTGCCATTTGCAACTACTTGGATGGAACTAGAGGGTATAAGCTAAGCAAAATTAGTCAGAGAAAAACAAATATCATATGACTTCACTCATATGAGGACTTAAAGATACAAAACCGGTGAACATAAGGGAAGGGAAGCAAAAATAATATAAAAACAGGGAGGGGGACAAACATAAGAGACTCTTAAATATCGAGAACAAACAGAGGGTTACTGCAGGGGTTTGGGGAGGGGGGATGGGCTAAATGGGTAGGGGCATTAAGGAATCTACTCCTGAAATCATTGTTACTCTCTATTCTAACTAACTTGGATATAAATTAAAAAAATAAATTAAAACAAAATAATATTTTAGGCCATTATGTAGACCATAAAACTTTTGGATACTATTTTAAGTTCCAGCTATTGGAAAACATATAAGGTAGAGGCATTGTCTGATTTACATTTTAACAATATAATCTCTTTTTGGCAGACATAGAAATAATCATTTGTAGGGAGGCAAGAGACTAAAAAGCTTTTTAAAGAATACAAGTACAGGGGGATATTGGCTAGATAGTGGCAGTAAACATGGAAATGTGGAAAGTGGATAGATGAATTTAATCATTTTTTGGCTAACTCTTCTCATTCAATATTCAATTCTGGATCATCATTTTCCTTGAAATTTACTCTAATCTTTCTCTACCAACCCACCTCAACCCAGTATAAATTAAGAATTCCTCTGCTGGCTTAGGAATTCGTACATAAGTCTGCAATTTATTTACAATGTTATGTTAAAATTATCTATGTGTGTATATACACAATAAATCTTATGGTCACAAAGAGTAGGAATTTGGTCCTACCTAAATTTGTATCCCTAGGGTCAAGAAAAATTTAGTAACTGAAAAAAAAGGCTATATGCTTTTAAAATGCTTAAATAGTTTACTTAATAATAGCTGCAATTTATATTTTAATGTATAATTAATATATATCACAAATGAATCCTTTACATATATAAAGGACTTTGACTCAGGTCATGATCTCATGGCTCGTGAGTTCGAGCCCCATGTTGGGCTCTGTGCTAACACCTTACAGCTTGGAGCCTGCTTTGGATTCTGTGTCTTCCTCTCTCTGCTCCTCCCCCATCCATGCTCTGTGTCTCTCAAAAATAAATGTCAAAAAAATAAAAAAAATCAAGTAATCAGGAGACAACATTTCTTTATGTAATTCTTAATTATTTCTAAAATTATTGCCAATAATCAATGCCAATCAGAAACAATTATTTTACAGTGTTACTTTGGAACATTGATATTGTGCTGTTTTCAAGAGATGAAATTCCATCTTCTGTGTCATGGTGTATTTATTATAACTTGAAATTTAGCCATGAAAAAATGACTGAAGTCAGATAAAATGGCATTTATTTTATAATAGCATGGTTTAGGCCAGTGAACATATGCAATAAATTGGTAACTCTGAAAATAAATTTAACACCAATCAAAAGGAAAGACAACTCTGAAGTGTATTATTTTTGTGGTATAAAACAACTAAGTCTTTAGTCAAAAATGAGAATGTTCAATACCTTCTTACAGTCTATTTAGTCCTAGTCTGCCTTGAGGCAAAATAATGGATCAAAGGAACTCTCAAAGTCATCCCGTCTATAATCTACCAGAAAATAGTGCAACCGTTTCCTAAGGCACTACTACAAGCATAAAAATACCAAGTTGAAAACACACAAATAAAATGTTGAATTGAGAGGATCTAAAAAACAGGTGAATATTTTGGTGAGAAGCCACTTTAAAAAATTATTCATTTACTTCTGTATTTTTTTAGACTTGTTGAACATTTCTATGTGCTATATCCTGGGCCATAAAAATGAATAAGGCCTAGATACTTCTAGTTAAACCCATGTGCTGTACATAGAACAAATGAAAATATATGTCTGCAGTTCTCTTATATTTCTCCTATCCATTATTTGGGAATTTAATCTCACTCAACTTCTGCACACAAATCTAGGACCCATGCTAACATTAGATAGGGGAGATTCACTTGTGAGCCACAAAACAAGACAAGCTTGCATTTGATCACACTGTTTTTCTTCTACCCTAGAGTCTATACTCTTGACCTTGTTCTGGAATACCTGATTCTAGATCGCTATCACCATGTCTGAGACTCTGCCACTCATTGTTGTATCACTACTTCTAAGTCATCTTTGTGTGAATGTGCATAATTGATGCACATTCATGAACTTGGCCCTACATTAGACCTGTTGGGTTTTCATGAATAGTTTTCCTATATCTCTAGATTTCCTTATGCCTCAATTCTGACTATATCTATTTCCTATGGTAATACTTATGAAATGTACAGTAAGTGTTTGAAATCTGTTCATTCACCACAGATAGAATTCTTCCAAGGGCTTTTGCATCAACAGAACAAATTTAACAATGAAACAGAAACAAAACAAAACAAAAAATCCTATAGAGATTTAAAGCAATGTAGGAGAATATTCTAGATAGCAGTCTAGCTCTTGATAGTACGGATGGTGAAATAAATAACCATCTCCAATATGCTAATTATTCCTATTAAGGGCTTGTCCAATGCAGTACTTAGAACATATTTATATATTATTTGTAATTTGCTTATGATAACAACCATGTATTCATTACATTGCTCAAATGGATCAGATACTCTCTGAGATTATGATGGGGAGGGCATGAAGATTAAGAAGGCATGAGAGCTGCTCCTCAGGGTCATTTGAGGGTTTAGAGGCATAAACAGATGAGCAAATAAATATACAAATTGATGCAGACAATACTCAAGATCTATGCAAATGTATTTGAAATCATAGAAGAAATTTTTAAAGGAGACTGGAGTCGCATTGTACCAGTGACAATTGAGCTGAAGACTAATATGCTGGGTGGATAGAAAGATAAAGGGCATCCCAGGAACATTAATCAGAAAGTTCAAAAGCATAAATACATGAACAATCATGAAAGGGTTATATTTTAGAACTGCTAGAGATGTGCGAGGTTTATAGAGAAAATAGGGATTGAACATAAAACTCTAGAGAACACTAATTTAGGGTTTAGGAAGACAAGAGAAAAGAAAAGCATTTTGAGAATAAGAGGTGAGATAGAGGAGAGTGATATAGACATGCAAGGAAAAAATAAGGATATATATATATTTTTTGGGAGAACAGCTATTTAAAAAATTTTTTTCACTTCTTTCTCTGGGAAGAGAAGGAAAAACCAGTAGGCCAGAAGACAAGCCAGAATAACTGCAGTCAGATATTTATCAAAAGAGGCCTCTCGCTTGACCACTGAGGCATTGGATCCTGTCTGTGCCTCTGGTACTCTACAGAGCATTGCCCGTTTCCTTTGTGCAAATGGATGTTAACTAACAGACTCCACACTTTGAACGCTTATACTCATGCTGTTTCTGCCACCTTTTCTACACTTATTTACTTTGTAGGTACCTTGAAGACTTCATCTTCCATGTAAAGCATTTAGCTGAATACCTGTTACCTAGTAAGTGCTCAATTGTAATTAGTCCTTGTCTGTGTATTACAATAACAGAATAATGATTCCCTTGCTATTTATTATTATTGTTATTGTTATTGATTTGAACTTTCTATTTCCATAAGAGATTATCAACTCTTTAAGCATTCAAAATTCCTTTTGGGAACCATCTTCTATACATCGAAGTGCATTAATATAAACTAGCTGCCCTGAAAGAACAGTCACCATAACTGCAGCAGCCCCAATACCTAGTAACTTGGTAAAAATGCAAATTCAGAAGCCCCACCACACACTTGCTGAATAAGAACCTTTGGCAGTAAAGTCTAGCAATCTGAGTCTCAACAAGCCCTGATAGAGTCAAAGATTTAATATCCACAGAATAAAGTTATCCATCCCTCCTGGCACACTAAGTACAATCATTAACCAATCAGGGTATCAGAAGGAGAACATTGACTTATACCAGAGCAATAGGTGTACTTTGATTGGGTGGAAATAGTATAGACTTTGGAGTCATAATTCAAGTCCCAAATTGGCCAATGTTAGATCTATTGCCCTTGACATTTACTCCAGTTCTCTCTTGGGATGTCCTATCCATCTCTCAGTGATATTGAAATAATTGGGACAATAAAATGTAGAATTTCTGACACATAATGGCCATTTGATAAATACTACTTTACTCCATATCAGAATCATCTTTATTGAGTTGTAATGTTATATATTCTGCTTTTATTAAGGGTTGTACAAAGAACAGCCCTATGGGAACCATTTCAGTATCTATTTCACAACTGTTGCTGAGGACACTGTCCATTATGTCATTCAAGGTCCCCAATATAAAATTTTATATGAATAATATTCTTAAACATTTGGATATGTAAAAAGATAGAAAGCTAACAATAAACCTTTGTTTAGAATATGTGCTAGAGTGTTTCTTCAAAATAGAATTCATAAGTATATAAAATATTATGGATTACATAAACAAATTAGAACAGATTCAATAGAAAAATAAAATTAAAACATGATGTAACTATAGGTAAAATTACAAATTTACAACAACTTTTATATAAAGATAATCCTATCTATATAAGCACTAACAATTTAATAATTAAATTTTATTTTTTATTATTAATTCTACAAAATTTCATTACCCAGGCAAATAAGTACCAAATATCATTTTTCAAAGTTTTAATAAAGGAGAGCATAACAGAGAAAGATGCATATACATACTAAGCATAATTTCCTAAGCATTATGAGAGAGCTAAAAAGCACATTAAAATAATAGATTTGACATTTCATTTTAAGATGAAGGGACTTAGGCTCAAAAGGCTTAATCTCTTGATTGAGGTCAATTATTTAGTGTCACAACATAGCCTGGAAATGAAACTTCCGGTTTTGCTCAAGCAAACTGAAGTTTTCTTTGTTAGTTAGAATGAAACCTAAAATAGAAATCCCCAAAGCTATATCTGTTGTTTTATGATAAATGAAAATTTCAAAAAGGCAATTCATCAATTTTATAAATTCTCTGCTTAAAAAATAAATCGTAAGAGTGATTTACAGGATGGGGCACCTAGGTGACTCACTCAGTTCAGCATCTGACCTTTGATTTCAGCTCAGGTCATGATCTCACAGTTGGTGGGATTCAGCCCACATGGGACTCTGTGCTGACAGCTTGGAGCCTGCTTGGGATTCTCTCCTTCACCTTCTCTCTCTGCCCCTACCCTGCTCGTGCACACACACACACACACACTCTCTCTCTCTCTCTCCCCCTCAAAATAAATAAATAATTAAAAAATATTTTTTTAAAGAAACAGTGAGATACAGCAAGTTGAAATTCCACAACTATGAACTCATCTTCCATGGCACTTGAATGTTAATTTGGGGAATAAGAGCCTTCTTTTACTTTTTTCTTTTCCTTTTCCTTTTCCTCCCTGCATTCCTTCCTTCCTTCCTTTTCTTCATTTTTTTTCTTTGATTCTTGTCCCTCCAACTTTGTTGAGGTATCATTCACAAATTTAAAAAATTATATATATTTATGCCATACATGATTTTTAAGGTGTACAAAATTATGATTTAATATACATATGTATTGTAAAATGACTATCATAATCAAGTTAATCAATGCATCTATCACCTCATGTAGTTACAATGTGTGTCTGTGTGTGTGTGTGTGTGCGATAAGAACATTTTTGATCAATTCTTAGCAAATTTCATGTATACAATATAGTATACAATATAGTATTATAATCACCATGCTATATGTTAGGTCCCTCAAACATATTCATTTTATAACTGAAACTGTGCTCCCTTTCAGCCACCATCTCTTCATTTACACCACCCACTAACCACCTGAGCAAAACCATTCTACTCTCCGGTTCTATGAGTTTGGCTGTTTTAGATTCCACAAAGAACTATGATTGTACAGGACTTGTCTTTTACATAATGGAATATATCCAGACATAAAAAGAAGGAAATCTTGCCATTTGCTACAACATGGATGACACTGGGAGACATTGTTCTGAATGAAAATGAACTTCTTTCTCCCGCTGGCCAGGATTTGTGGATTACTCTTCTGGTACGATGTCATTTCTGCTTCCCTCACCTCCTTTGTCCCTACTTACAATTCTTAAAATGTCTCTTTCTTTAAACCTGTAGTTTTTCAGGCAATGGTTTTATATAAACTGTTTCTCCTTTAATCCTTATCATAAGTGTATCTCCTCAGAAGAAATAAAAGCTCTCTATGTTATACATTAGTAACATCACACACACACACACACACACACACACACACACACACACATGCACTCTATGACATTTCCTTGAACCACAGTTTCTGCTTCAATCTGTTCATGATCCTAACTCTCTGCTCTTGCTATAGAATTTTAGGCCAAAATAGGAAGTTCTGACCTATACTAATTTATATCATTTAATCAGACATAAAATCCAGGTTTTCTCATTTGTAGGCTAATATCTTTTCCCCCTGTGACACCCTAAATCTCAGTAAAAATGGGCTTGAGATTCAAAATTTAGGTAGTTTTCCAGTTGAATTTAGCATGTATATATGTCATTGATACCACACTTACTATTTGTTACTTATGAGACCACGTTTCTCTAAACAGAGAAGTGAATCATTACACAATGCCATCGATCAGAAGATGGCAGTTTTATTTGAAACTTGCTTCTCTATGAATTCTCCACAGCATTTCCTATGTCATGCATTTTTAATCATTACATGTTTATATTAATATCTTTTATACAGCAAAAAGCACATGACATCAGCCTGGAGATCAGTAAAAATTGATATTAATAAAATGAAAATAAAAATGGAAAATATCACCCCAAATATTGCTCATTTATTCATCATTTATGAATATTTATTGAACACCAAAAATATGTATTGAATACCTATAAAAAGCATTTTTCAAGATGTCATGAGTATAAAAGAGTAGTGTCATCTGACTTTACCGAATTCATAATAAATAAGAAAACTGACAGGTAAACACATATGTATAACAGAGACAGTAAAAATGTTTAAAAAATTTAGAAAAAATGCAATTTAAGTGCTCACTGGTAGACAGAATATTTGATTACCAAATCATCATATGTACATAATGGACTATTCTACAGCCATGAAAATCAGAGATATTAAACTACACACCATAGCACTTATAAAACTTTGTAGCATAATACACAAAAGTAAGAACATGATGAGACAAAATTAGAATAATGTTTACTAAGAGAGAAATGCATGGAGATGGTGAAAGTGAGCACACAGGCATATACAAATTATTGGTATATTCTGCTTTGGGGTGCATAGGTATTATAAAATAAAATACAATAAAAATAAATAAATAAAATGAAATAAAATAAAATAAGATGAAGTAAATCCTTCACGGAAAATGAGGACATATTTCAGGAAGAAAGGATTAAAAATTTTTTTTAATGTTTATTTTATTTTTGAGAGAGTCAGAGTGTGAGGGGGGAGAGGCAGAGAGGGAGGGGAGACAGAATCCAAAGCTCCAGGCTCTGAGCTGTCATAACAGTGCCTGATGTGGGACTCGAACTGAGCTGTGAGATCATTGCCTGAGCCAAAGTGGGACGCTTAGCTGACTGAGCCACCCAGGCACCCCTGAAAGAAAGGATTTTAATTAAGTCAATTCTATGCCCCAGTAGGCCTTAAAATGCAACTTTAAAAACTATCATGCAGGTTTTGTAAATTAGATGTGGGGTGATGTTTTTAGTGATTTATGTTGTACCAATATGTCTTGATTGCACAATATTCTGATGGATACCTGCTATAATAATTAGGGAAAGACTGATTATTTCAATTAAAATATTCCCTTTAATATTGACATGGAAACTTAATTCCATCTGAAGTCAACTTTTGCAAAAGTGCTTTAGAAAGATAAAATACTCACTGCACCATATTAATTTTATATCAGTGTTGGGAGTTACCAACCTTAAAAGAGTAAACTGAACAAAGTGCTTCAAAATCTAATTATCATTTATTAAGTTTCAATGATAAAGTCTGAGATTTTATTTAGAGCCATATTGGATCAAGTGGAAACATAGACTCTAACAAAATTTTCCAAACCTGCCACATAGGTTAATTTTTTACTAAACCTTGATTCATTAACATAAATATTTACACAGTTGTCCTCTTGGCTCAGCTTTTAAAACAAGTTAGTAGAAATTTTTATGTTGATATGGAGGTGCTCAGCTGACATTTATCAACTCCCATCCTGTATCTCTTCCATATAATGAGCTTGTAAAACAGCTCTAGGGAAAATCATGCATAAAAGTGATGCCAGGAAGATATTGCCCCTTTTTTAATTTTACCCTGGAGTCAGGTCAGAAGAGTATAAATTATTCTGGTTGTAAAGTTTGGCTGAATATATTTGGAGAGAGTATATTAAAGAAGACTCAGAAATGGTCTAATAGAGCATAGTCAATACTTTGGAGTCAGATGGACCTTGGTTAAAATGCAGGCATTACCTATTATTGGCTATATGCCTTTAGAAGTATTACTTAATCACTTTAAGTCTGTCTGTGCTTCTGTCAAATGGAATATTAATCATATCCACCATTTAAGATTTTTGAAAGATCAGTATATGTACCATAAAGTGTTTATATGAATAGGCAAGAGAAAACAATTAATAAATATTTTTTTAATCAAAACCAACTGACTATATCTCTCACTGAGTGTGTGGGGAAGAAACATTGTACTATTTATTATGCATACCATAGAAGGCAATAGTAGTCTTTTTTGTCACTGCTGATAATTAAATCTAAGCAAGATTTTCCAATAACTTCAAGATATTAACTTCTTTTCAGTTTCTAAAAGTCTAGTAAAATCTAATATCTATCCTGTACCTGTTTTAAATCCTTTCTCCCTTCAAGTTCAGGCTAGCTCAGGCTCCAAAGGCTGCAAGGGATAGATATAAAATGGGTGTGTTTTTTCATTATATTTTTGGGGGTTTGTCATTTACCCTCATTCCCTGAGCTGTCAAAGAATGGACGGATTTGCAAGAGGGGAAAAGAAAAAAAAAATCTTCATCTGGCAACATATCAGTAGTTCTTTCTTGGCAGTCACCTTCAACTATGGTAGCTCTCTAAATGCAGCCTTTTTCCTTGCCCCCAAAAAACTTTTGTGGGTTACTAAGCAACCCATTCTCTTTCTTAGTCATGCAATTGGTTATTTTTACTGCTGACTACTTCTTCCTTCTACCCCATAGGTATCTCACCAACCACTCTACATGAACTTTCATTTTACTGTCACTTCTGCCTCCTTTATACCCTTAGATAAAAGCCTTTTTTCAAAATAACTTGATTGAACATTCAATCTTGGTATTCGTCTGCTACCAACAGGAGTCAGATCTTTGTCATGCCATTTGTGGTGGTGCACTTCCATTCTTGCCTTTTACCTTCTTACTGAAATCAGGGATAGGTCTAGACAGCCCTTGGTTTTTAGACTTTTTAAAAGAGGAGTAAGAACCAGTTCACATGACACAGCCAAATCCAAGGAAACCAATGTCAAACTGGTTCAAATTTCTCTGAAGCCCACCTTAGTTATTTAGGAGCATGGATGAAGATGTTTTCTTTCCCCTCACAACTATGCATTGATGTGGACTGTATACTGTTGATTCTCTCTATGAAATCCCCACTACTGTCATCTCCTGATCAGTCTCCTTGACTTTTCTTATAAACTCTAAAAGGGGGATGAGCTAAGAATCAATCACACAATAAGTTTCATAATTTCTTAGGTTGTCTTTTGCAAATGATCTTGAACCTATTATTTATGGTCAAAAGTCCAGAAAATTAAAAGTCATATTTAATATCCCATTGGATTCTTGTTCAGGGGGAATTAAATGACTTAATAAAATCATACTACCAATAAGTAGCAGAAACACAACCTGACTACAGATCTTTCAATAGAATGAATCCTTAAATGCAAAAGATATATATTGATCTATCATCTCTATCTCTATCTATATATCAATATATCTATATCTCTATTCACATGAAAGCTTAACTATACAATAATGCCTCATGCAGAATGTGTAATGGCAAGTATTCATGCAATTCCTCTGTGCTTCTCTTAGCTGTAAGATTTTTTAATAATTGGATTTATGATTTTGTGTTATAAAAATCAGATTTCCACTGAAATATTCATTTTGGCTCACTTTCCAAATATATTAAGTCATATATATATAAAATCTTTTCTCTCCTGTATCTGCAATAAAAAATAATAAAAGAAGAAGCACTTTAATGAATTTGCTCTCTATTCAGTAAAAAGAAACACAAAAGCAAGATTGGGTTGGCTTTTCTTCAGGTCACTGCAGTATAACGTATGGGTACTCTAGAAGAAATAAAATCACAGTAAATCCTACTATAGATAATACTGATTTATTTTTAGATGATACATTTTTTCCCTAAGGGAATGATCTCATATGCTCTACTTAGACTTTCCTACCACCTAAGGAAGTTTGAACACTAGCATTGTTGTCACAAGTTCATAGTTATTACCGATCTATTTCATATGATTTAGTTAGAAAACATATGTAATGAAACCACAATGATGATTGGAAAATAAAGCACACCGTTATGTCCTACACTATCTAGTATGATATCAGAATCAGTTGTACACATACTAACATACAACAAAAGTAAAGGTTTTAGTAAATATGTACTCTAATTATTGATTTCGTTGACTTATTGAAAAAGTCCTGGTTGTTTACCTGAGTTTCCCAGATTAATTGAAAATAGAATAACCAATTCAAAGCAGAATAGATTTATTTAGTAACTTCCTATGCATGTAATCTTACTTTATCTGTGTGTGTCCCATGATGTATGTATCACTTAATCATTATTCTATGACAACAGAAGAAACTCATTTATTTTATTCATTTATTTGATTCTATTCTTATATTCCATATTAGTATTGCTAATTGAGTAAGTTCAATTTATCTCTTTAGATATGGAGTCCCTAACATTATCATAATATATTTATTCTTGCATTAGCCAACTGATGGATAAAATTAGGCTATACAGATAGGCTGTCTTCACTGTCAGAGAACTAATAACTATCCTGGGGAAACTTGTGACTTCTATTTCTTAATCATGCAATTGATGATTCTCACAATGCACTCCTATCTCCTCATCATTTGTATATTCATAGATTTCAAAATTTCAATAATACAATATTGGAAAGAAATGAATCTTTGATTTTTCTTCAATTTTGATTATTGTCCAAATGGCATTTATATTTAAAAATAAATCCTAAGATGTATGAAAAGTTCAACTGTTTGTATATTTTGAATAGAAAAATACAAAAACAACAACAAAGATAGATCCCTGATGAGTTTTAGTAAGAATATTTAAAGGAGATTACAGAAATGCATATTATACCTAGTAAATATTTGAGTTAGTCAGAATGGCAAAGAAATTAAATATATACATACATAAATATATATGCACACACATACACACATGTAATATTTTAGAACCTGGCTTCTAAAGAAGATACAATTACCTCTTTCCCTGTGGGACACTACCCCAAGTAATACAATGAGCTTAATTTTACTTGTTGGCATACTTGTGTTTCCTCTGGGCTATAAGCTATTTTACCTTTGCATTTCCAACATCTAGCACAGTTCACAGTTTAATAAATATAATTATTACTTATATATATGTTTATATATAAATATATTTCTTATTTTAAATAAAATATAGTTAAACATGTTTATATATTTTTTAAATTTTCAAGTATAATTATTATATTGAAGTATTTACTAATTAATTTCAAACAAAAGTAACAACATTAAGTTTATTTCTCCCCTACATGTTGGATATCAACTTTAAATTTCAAAAATCTGTTTCTCTTTATATCTTTTATAGCATAGTGACTGATGCATCTTAAGGCTTAATATGTATTTTGATGTTGTTTTACTACTAAATTAAAGAGTGTCAAAAGTTCTACAATTTCCTTGAAAATCACATTCTGTACCAATCCTTGCTAGTTTTCTACCTACTATCGGTTTAGTGGCATGGGGGAAGAATACAGGTGAATTCATTGTTTTATTTTTCTTAAATTTATTTTCTTATTAGCTCACTAAACAAACAAACAAGCAAAAAGGATAATTTGCATGAGGCTGCATGGTGTATAAAAAGAGGCCCTTCCAAACATGAATTGCTGAAATCATTTCTCTTGCATACACTAGAAGCCTAAATTTTGAGTTAATTAGAAATGAACTCAAACAGAAAATAATGTAATACAAAGTCTAGCTTCCTCATTTTTCTCTGTGCTATAAAAGATCTTCCTGTCTGAAATTATCATAATTTGTTTGGAACTTTTTAATGTTTTCATTCTTCACCCTTAATTGGGTTTCTTAGTCTCCTCTATATAACCTTGCCTTTGCATCTAAATGTAGGTAAACAAAGGCAAAGGGTGAGAATGTGTATTTTCTATTATTTGTTATCCAAAATTTAGAAATTAAGATTTTTTTTTTTACTTTGGATAGGAGGAAGGTATGAGATATTTCAGGTATTAGTAGATAAGATCAGCCCAATTAGAATTTGAAAATGCAGCAACCAGCTGAATGGCCTGAAAAGGTGTTTTCCTTCCAGTCCTTTTATCTACTAGTGGGTAGATAAAAGTTAAGAGGCTGTTTTCACATAGGGATACAACTCTTGAGAGTTAACTGGTTAAATTATTATAATTCAGAAATTGTATAATTTTATAAAATTATCCGAATCAACTTGGGAATGAGACATAGTTTCACTTCTCTATTATTGATTTGAACACCATACAGTTAATAATCTGCCAGGTGACGACTGTCTTTTGATTGTATCCTTCTATTCTTTACCCTAAGGACCATGATTGCAAAAGAGAATGTGTCCTGGTTAGTTGCTTCAATCTCTATAGCACAGAGTAGCTGTAAGTTTAGAGTTAATAGACAATACTTGCCACCATGTCTGTGTATACTAGACCCTCGAGAACTGTTAGGTAGAATTACCCCTATTATTTTCACTCCCAAGATCTAACTGACTGGTTGTAAACAAACATAATGCTATATAAATTCACTCATAAATAAGAAGTTCTTGAAATAGTCCCCGGTTTACACCTGACTCTTAAAATGATTATATGTGAAATAAATTTTAAAATAATTAAGTTCAACAAATATAAGATAGACTATAATATTAAATTAGAACTCTCAAGATAGACTGTAATATTTAATTGCAGTGTAGATTTTAGTTTTGGAAATTTTAAGAGATTTGCAATATACTTTAGGGAAGTTTCTTTCTAAATATTCTGATACTTTTATGGATGACTTAATTCTTTTGGTTTATGTAATGAGCCTTACTGCTAATTCTTCTTGAGAAGTAGTTTAAGTGCCGTGGCTCTTGCACACTGGAAAATTTCATATGCAATATTATTTTATTATTTAATTTTACACCCAAAGTCATATGTCTCCAGCGCAATCTTTTTTCTATCATTATTTATTACTAAACACATTTTTGAACATTATTGTATTTTCTCTCCCATATTTAAATTAACTAAATAGTAGATATTTTAAATTTTAATATTTTCTTTGCATTTCCATATTCTCTTAATATATTCATTATCCATTCTCATATGTATCACTTGTATAGAATTATGTTATTATCTTTAGGATTTCTGTGGAATCTACACATGAGAACTTAATTGACAAGTATGTGTTAATTATTCTGAAACATTCTAATTTAATAAGAATAGAGGGGGTACTTTTTATAATGGGAAAACTGAATTGTAACAAGCTTAAGTGATTTACCAAGAGTTAAAAAAATATTCCTTAACAACACTTGATCAAAATCGTGTAAATATCTAACATCATACTTTAGATCTACTGAAATCATAAACTTATCGCATTAATTTTCCTCCTTTTAAAATTCCACTTTTAGGGGCACCTGGATGGTTCAGTCATTTAAGCATCTGACTCTTAATTTTGGCTCAGGTCATGATCCCACAGTTCCTGAGATCCAGCCCTCATTGGGCTCTGTGCTGACAGCGCTGAGTCTGCCTGGGATTTTTTCTCCCTGTCTCTCTTCCCCTCCCCTGCTTATATTCTCTCTCCTCTGTCTCTCAAAAATAAATAAGTAAATATTACAGAATAAATAAAATTCCATTCTTAGTAGTATGTAATCTTCACATCTTTAGGGATGATAACCAAATCATGTCTAACAGGAGAACTATCATACAAACTAGTTTAGCTGCAGGCCAAATGTGCAGACATTTCCAGGTTCTCTGAAGGTGAAAATGTAATAAATCAGAGATCCTTGCAATTTTTGTTCTTGGGAAACCCCTTATACACTTGAAAATTTTTGAGGAGCACAAAGAGTGGTTAGGTGGGTTAGATCTATCAATACTTACTGTATTTATAATTACAAATAATTATTTTAAAATATTGATTTATAAGTTAATAAATATAAAAATAATACGCTCACTATATATTAACATAAACAAGCAACTTTTGTGAAAAATAACTATATTTTCGAAAACAAAAGAAACCAGTGTGTAAAAAAACATTGTTTACATTTTTTGCAATTTTTTTAATGTTTGGCTTAATGGAAGTTAGCTGGTTTCTAATATTTGCATCTGCATTTCAACTTGTAGTTTTGTAATTTTTCATTGGAATATATGAAGATAATACGGCTTCACAGACATTTAGTAGAAAAGGGGAAGTATATCTTAACATCTATGAAAATAACTACCAAAATTCTCTTTGTTTTTAAACAACATTTTACGAGTCAGAATTTCTTAAAGGTTTATATGCAATGTGGAATAGCAAATCATAAACATCATGGAAAATTTTGCATTTTCCTACATTCTATTTTACACTTTGGCTTATTTACTCATGCATAATTTTGTAACATTTTGCATTGCCATTTCATATTTTTTAACTTCATGCAATGCAACAAGAGTTGGCCATTTGGAAAATATTGATTCATTGAGTTAGGCAGATCTTTCATATTTTGACACGATTCATTATATGGTACCCAAAATACTCATGATCATTATTATCACTGCTTTCATGAAAAAAGTCTTAAGAATTCAGTCTATAAGCTGTCAATCTCCAGTGACACAAATTTCCCCAAATCTAATTTTCTCTTAAAAGCTGGAATTTTATTGTTGACAATAAATATTATAATTTTTTTACAGTAGAGAGACATTTTTTTTCTTTTACCTTTTTTTCAGAAAATATCAGTATAATACCAAAGTCTGAATGATCAATGTTTGTCTGCCAGTTGTTTTCTCAATAAAAATGGTATTCCATTAAAAAATGGCCAACTCAGTTCACAAATCTCACAATAACTGAAGTACTTTTCTTCAATATAACCACCATCCTTATAAATGGCCTACTTGCCCTTGTGTCACACAGAATATTGAGAAACACATTTACCCATACTTTGATTTGTACTAAGCCACGAGCAATTTTATGCACCATTGTTTTTACAGCATCAGTATATATGTCAACATAGTGGAAAAGGTAAATAACATCTTAGTGTTATAAAAATAGTTTTGAGTTTGTAGATGTCTTGACAAGAGCCCTTTGGACTACTTGTCACTGGCAGACCACACTTCAAGAACCTCTTTAGTAAAGAAAGATGTATAACAGGGATTCTATACATTAGCAGTCATAAAGATTTAGTATCCTTGTACTTCATGAGATGGGCACATTTAAGAGGTTGGGGGAAGGAAAAAATCAGGTGTATAATGTCCTTCTAGCTATTTCTGTCTCACATGCATTAAAACTTTAGAACAATCTAGAGCTCCACGAGTTCACTCTCATGCCTTTTCATTCCCAAGACAGGTTTTGACATAGTATTTCTTAGTTTCATTAATTGCATAATTAGCATCTAACTTAAGCTTCAAAATAAAGCAATAGGGGTTCTCTATTAATTATGTTGTTTATGTTCTTTCATATCAAATATTAAACCAGCAGATATATAATAAATATGTCAGTCTGTCTCAAGATACGGAGCATGGAAAGGAAGGAGGAAGAGGGTTAGCAAAGCTTAGAAAAAGAGATGTTTCATTCTGGAAGAAAACAGAAGAAAGTAAATGAGTTGATGTACAATTTTGTCTCCATCACAAATTTGCCTTAGGCTGACTCTGTTTATCTTCTACAATCAGACAAGTGTAACCATGCACGTGGATTTGTTTGTTTTGCACATGTGTGACTAACCAGAAATATTGAAGTTAAGCAAGGCATATGATATATCTAAAATAAAATGTGAATATTCTCTTCCAATGCAACCCCCAAATGGGACAGATTGAAACAGAGTTATCCACCATTTAAATATAAAACAATTTAAGTTGTTAGTCATAATAAAATATCTACAATATCATCAAATCATCATCAATATCCTTAAACAGGGACTCAGGAAGCAGCAATGGTTTATAAAATAGTACAGACAAAAATTCTCTGTTAAATACTTTTTTTTTAATTTTTTTTTTTAACGTTCATTTATTTTTGAGACAGAGAGAGACACAGCATGAACGGGAGAGGGGCAGAGAGAGAGGGAGACACAGAATCGGAAGCAGGCCCCAGGCTCTGAGCCATCAGCCCAGAGCCCAACGCGGGGCTCGAACTCAAAGAGCGCGAGATCGTGACCTGAGCTGAAGTCGTACACCCAACCGACTGAGCCACCCAGGCGCCCCTCTGTTAAATACTTTTAATTGAACCACAAAACATGTAAGGTAATGAAACTCAGTTAATACCTTCTATTATCAGACAAATAGTCCCAGCATTTCGCTCTGTTGGTCCCAATTCAGACCTTCATTCCAGACCCACAATGCCCCACAATGCCAAGTTTTGCTTCAATGATACTCATGAAGTTCCACTGTAATTCAGATTCATTCTAACAGAAGAAATTCCTAAGAGAACACTCCATATACCTTATATTAAAATTTAATTAAGTGATCATGAGGTAGACAATAAAATGACATATACTTGTGTAGTGATATTTAATAATTTCACATTGCAGTTAGCTTATAATACACTATCATTTCTGTATATAAATCATGATTCTACTATAACTATATTTTTAATAAGCATTTTCCTCTTGTGATCTGTATGCATCGTTCTATTAAACTGAGTTGCTTATAAAGTAGCTAAATAGAAGCAAATTTTGTTAAATGGAACAATTTTCAGCCTTATATATAACCACATTTTTAGATTATTTTTGATTGTTCAGAAAAATTAATAAAGAATAATGAAGGTGGCATGATTTGACATATCGATTGGAGAAAAAAATCAAGACATCTTATGCCAGTTAATGTTTTGAGATATTTCCAAGAAAGTTCATGTACATATTTTTTTTTCACTCTATAATCACTGATAAACTCACAATGGTAGCAAAAAAGAGCAGTGTTAATTTTCCCATATATCATCTGGGCAGATATCATCTGGGCAGATGTAGTTTCTGATTCTAACAGTACTTGAAAAAAGTATTAAAGATACTCAAGCTATTCAAAGAAGCAGTCAAATCCACTGCTGTCTTGTTAATGTAATCAGAGAAATGGAGAGTCATTTTTTAGCATAGGAAAGGAAAAAAGAACAAAATATAGGTTTCAATAAATTAATAATAATAATGGACTGTGCATTAACAAAGAAGAACTTTCTAACATTGAAAACTCATTGTTATCATTTTGTCAAAATGAATTTATTTAAATTTAGGGCATGATTATCACTTAACCTGAATTAGTCAAAGTGGAATCTTATAATCCTTAACTATTTCCCTGAATATTCCACCCTCAAACCTCTTACCTCTTACATACACACACAAGCCTCTGTAAAGGCATTGGATCAGAAACATGAGTGAGGTAGCAGTCAGATATATTACAAAGTTGAAGGTACACTTTGGATATCTACATACCAGCCACCTTTATTACATGAAATTGGAACACCATCTAATTATAATACTTGTAGAGAATATTTTGTGTGTTCTTGTTCTTTCCAACTAACTCATTAAGTCCCAGTAGAAATGTCTAAATCCCTGTACAATTCGTTTTATAAACAATCACCAGATGGTGGATGATTGCAGTACTTTCTAATTTACCATGAGATTTTTAGAGATATTTCCTATCAAATTTTTATGTTTTGTTCTGGGGAACTTGTTTATTTCACTATTTAAAACAAAATCCTGCTTTTTACTTAATACTTTGGATTTTTTCCTAACCACGCTATTTTTCTTTTAAAATTGTTATCATGTATTTAGTTTACATTCTCCTATTACAATGTTGAAAAATATTCCACAATATGGGATTCAATCTATTTTGACATACACATTTAAATATAAAAACAGTCAGTAGATATTTTTTGGGTATCTATGTTATGCCAGGCACTATGTTTAAGATGAGCAATATGGAGGGTCTTCTCCCTTTAAAGCTTAAGATACTCTAACCAGAGACAATTTTGGCCCATCTTGGTGACTGCCTCTTTAGGAAGATTCTGCTTGTGGCATAGGTTTTTCCTGGAACAGGTCCTCTACATATTGGCTTCTCGTATTAGAAGTGTTCGCAGTATGTTGCAAAAGTGCCCTCTATCGCTGAGGTACTCTCATCTTTTAGTTGACGGGATAATATGTGGTCAACTTTAAATATCCTCTTCTATCAAATCTCATCTACTTTTTAAATGTGATACATTTTCTATTGTTTCAGGCAGACAGATAACATTTTGTGTCTCAAGTTCATCACTCAGTTTTTTTCCTTGTTTTAGGGTTATTGATCACTTTAAGAAAGGTAGGTGAGGGGTGGTGCAGGTGTGATGCCTCAAGCTATGCTCACACGGCAGTCCAAAAATTTGATTGGAATTTATCCTTGAGTGTTCACATATTTATATAGATCCAGACAAAGGCATTCCAAGTATAAGCAAAGTAATACAGGAGACAGGGTTTGTAGTCTAAAGCCTATATTGTATGTGTTCTAGTGCCGTGTCTAGTGGAACCAAGAGGGTAAAAATTACAAAGGAAGGTCCTTGAAGTATCTGATGGCAATCACACCTCTATAGTTGGGTATGTCTGAATCTGAAGAGAAGATACCACCAAGTTGTAATTTTGTGGTAATATGAAAAATCATTTTCATATATGTAAATTCTTTGTATCCTTTTCTTAAAGTAACATGTTCCTTTTGACTGCTACTGTTGATTTCTTCATGCCAGATCTATCATTACCTCAGCATGATCCTTACAACTGTGATGATTCTCTACAACAGCCATTAGTTTTTTTATAGAGATTATCTTTTTTTTTTCTTCCTGAGCTAAAGCAAACTGAAATAATTGAGAGAAACAGGACTGTCCAGTTTAGCTCTTCCAACATAAGTCTTATGGAATAAATGCATGTAGATTTGAAACAATGGTTTCTGAGATAGAGAGAAAATGCTGGAGAGGGTGATTTTTCTCCCTGCACTCCAAATCTCAAGGAGAAAATTCAAAGAATCTACTGCTTACCTTCAGTCAATGCTCAGAGTTATCTACTCTGAAATATTTTATAGCTGTTACTTGCTGAATTATTTGTTTTATGTTGGAAGAAAATGTGTGAAAGTGGGATATGACATAGCTAGATGTTAATTCTAAAAGTAGGGAGAAACACTATAAGAGGACATAAGAGGAATAAACATAACATAAGAGGAATAAAATGCAAATAGAACATGTGATAATCCAACTTGAAACTTGGATTTTGAACCTTGGTGCTTATAGAAAAACAGAAAATATTTTGAAAATGTACACAGAAAATGTCTTATTTGAAATTTATGGATTATGCCTTAAAAATCTATGGTGATTCCTGTAATTAATTTTGTTATACCTTTCTGTTTTTTTTCAATTAACTTCTGAAATTCAGAATGGTGTTATACTGAGGTATTAATATGACACTTGTTCAATGAATTTTAAAATATATAAAAAAAAAACCTTTGTGGCCAGTATATAAAAATAAAGAAAAAATACACATAAATAAGAGAGAATCTAGGTACACATCAAGTGTTTGTATTTGTAAATGTTATCTTTTTCACTATTATTTTTCTACTAATTGTAAATACTTATTAGTCTTTATTAATTTTTACAGAGAATTTTATTTTTCTAGGTAGATCATGGATGCTGATATGATGCTAATGAGGGGTATCATTAAGCTCTGTACATCTTGGAATCATCCCAAGATTTCTGAACCAAGGGTCAAAAAGGGGAAAATAATATACAGATATTGCTTTACTTAACACACTACATTTTTTAAAAATTTTTTTTAATGTTTATTTATTTTTGAGACAGAGAGAGACAGAGCATGAACGGGGGAGGGTCAGAGAGAGAGGGAGACACAGAATCGGAAGCAGGCTCCAGGCTCTGAGCCATCAGCTCAGAGCCTGACACGGGGCTCGAACTCACGAACTGTGAGATCGTGACCTGAGCTGAAGTCGGACGCTCAACCGACTGAGCCACCCAGGCGCCCCCATACTACATTTTTTTAATTGAGTAATTCAAAAAGTAATTGTAGTAGCAGTAGTAGTAATCAGCAGGTTATACCTGATTTGTAAAAGCTATTTTTTAAAGAGAAACAGCTAAAACCTACTAAATGAAACCAGCTTTAAACCTGCCAAATGGAAACTATACTAACACTGAGACTCAATTTAGGAATAAACTTAGAATGGCCTAACTTCCTTGACTGCTGGTGATATAGTGACCTTGAAAATGGACCAGTCTCCAAGTAAGCACTTAGGCATTCTCTATGGTCTTTACCTTTTTACGTGCACCTAATGGCGTACTCTCTACAACCAACTTGAGGCTCAAGAAGGATTTAAAAATTCTATGGAAATAGAAAAGGTAATTTCTCAGTAAACATAACAAAACTGAAATTCACACCCCAATTACATGGTGTCATTATCAGCTGGATGGATATTATAGGAAGTGGCCTCAAGGAAGACTTCTTCTGACTGACAATGCTGTGACAATTCCTGTTTGGTAGAGCCTTTTTCACGTTGCTGACTTCTTACATAGTTTGCCTCCTGTGCAGAAATTAGCACCCTCTGCTCATGCCTGCTGGCATCCCTCTTACAGTCCTTTCCTCAGGTTGTACAATGACACACTCCTACTGCTTTTAGTTATTATATATTTTATCTCTTTGTAGCTTTAGTTCAGCTTCAGTACTCATGGTCTCAGATACTTCAAGATTCTAAATTTGCATGTATTAGCATCAATACCCACTGCTCAGTAACTCATCCAATTGATTTTATCCCATTCAAATTTTTAGAAAGAAATTTATTTTTACCAGATTTGCTTTCCTCATAAAGTCATGACATACATCCCAGTATATTGCATTTTTTCTGAGTGCATTACAAGTGGCTTCTCCAATGTTTTATATTGATTCTAAGTTTAATACTGAAAATAAAATACACACCAGTAGGGAAACTCCAGTGAAAGGAGGCCATATTAAGAGTGGGTATCCTGCATGGCATATCTAATTTACTTGGATAACTGAAGGAAAAGAGTGGGAAGTACCTTTGCAATAATAAATTGAGGTCAAAAAGCTGATGACTTTGAAAGTCATGCTAATTCATTATGGCTTTATTTGGTAGTAAAATTTGTGAGTATGTAAATATTGTGATCAGAACTGTGCTTTAGAAAAGTTGACCTAAGATTGAAGATGTAACGGAAAGGAACTGAAGATAGAGAAATCAAGGTAGCACATATCCAGGAGAGATAAAGTGTTGAATTAGAGAGCTGGTGACTGGATACAGAATTGTGTACTAATAAGGTAGATTGATCTTATAAATGTGGTGATAAGATGGCTTGAGAGAGTAATATGTATGAGCTATAGGAAACTGTATGCGTCTCACGTTCATTCTTTTTTGTTGTTGTTCATTCTTTATCTGTGTCTGCTTCACCTCTAGGAAGTTTCTGTATTTTTTGCTGATCTCTATACCATGCTGAATTAGCCATTTTCTTATATTAAACATGACTGCATCCATATTCAGAAAAAATACAAATAACACTGTATTGAGTTCATCCACATTTCTTGATAAAGGTATGTTTCCAAACAATTGTATGAACACATTGTCTCATAAAAAAAATTCCTGTTAGGGAAGTGAAAATATTGAATCAAATTCAGTCACATCCCTGCTTTCTTCAAAAGCCCTAGACCTCTCTAGACATGATTGAGAAACTGATCTTTATCTTTAGATGAGCAGCATCCTTAACATAGGAGCAATACCTATGCCACGAGCAAAGATTACTGTGAAATAGGATTCATCGCTTAAGATGTGGGATGCTAATTAAGGTGAGTTTTAATCTTTTCTGAGTTTATCCTGCCAATTAAGAACTTCACCCTGCCTTTCACAGGAGTTGAAAAATTCTGTCTTCTGTAAGAAACATGTTTTCACAAAGTCTTATATCATGTTCTAAATTCTGGTGAACATTTTGTTGAACCTTGTGGATGACATTCTCACATCTCTGTGATCTTAGTTCATGAAAGAAAAAGCCAGAGCAGAATGCTTCCTCAGCTAATCCTCACATTTTACTTCCACACCCATGGGAGATATTCTCATTTTAGCTGACAGCTGTAAATTTTTATAATCACCATGTGATATCTAGTACTTGGAGTTTGCTGGCCACTTTGTCAGCTGCATTGACATTTGATAGCCAGGATATATCTAAAAGGACTTTTCAGGGAGATTGGTACTTTTTTCCTGTTGTCTTGAAGCAACACTGTGGTAGGACACTCAAATTCTGCAAAACAAGCAGACTGAGCCCTGTCAAGAGTAGTTCCATCGCAATCAATTATATCTGTCAACAAGAACATTAGAGTATGACCCATGCATGGTAAACGATGCATGCACATCATTCTCACAGAAACATCATGTGAAACAGGGTGCACGGGAAATTGAAGATCTCAAAAATGTTTTGCATTTTCTTTCGTGAATTAGGTAATACCAAATCGGACTTTTCTCTTTGCTTTCCAGAATAATTTGCCCTCTCTGATACCCAAGTAGAGTTAGAATGTCTCTGTCAGCCAACTTTCAGGTTTTATCTCAACAGGTTTTCTCAAACTTACCATGTACTATTTTTATTTAGGAAATGTTTGTAGATAAGTGCGAGCAAGACACACAAATATAATTCCTGCCCTAAAAAGTGTTAAAAATCATTTGGAAGTATTTTCTCCCAGTTTCTCACTTGTCTATTCATCCTCTTAACAAAGTTTATAATTTTTATGATGTCCAGTTGTGAACTTGTGCTTGCATGAGTCATGAATTTAGCGTCAAGTTTAAGCATATTTTTTGTCTACTCCTATGTTTTCTTCTTTTCTAAACATTAGATTTCTACTTACATTTAACTTCATGAACAATTTTGAGTTAATTTTTGTGTAAAATATGAAACTTAGGTTGAGGCTTATTTTTTACCTACAGATGTCCAATTGCTCTAGCACAATTTTTTGAAAAACCCATCCCTTCTCTTTTAAATTTCTTTTGGACTTTTGTCTTTTAGGCAAATTTTTGTGGGTCAATTTCTGAGGTCTCTATTCTGTTCCATTCATCTGTATAACTATCACTCTATAACTACCACACTATCTTGATTTGCATCTGGAATATTTAAAGAAATCCCAAATCCAAAATTTAATAAAAACAACAATCAAATTAAAAATTAGAAAAATATATGAACATACATTACATTGAAAAGAATACATACATGACAAATAAGCAGTTGAAAAGATGTTCAACACCATTAGTCATTAGGAAAATGCTAATTAAAACCTCAATCCAATGCAGATTAAAACCACACATAACAGAATGGCTAAAATAAAAAAAAATAGTGGTTACTCCAGCAATGGCAAAAATGAAAAGAAACTTAATTACTACACATTGCTGTTGGGAATGTAAAATATTAGAGACACATTGGAAAAGAGTTTACTGGGTTTTTTTTTAATCTAACAATAAACAGTAATTGAAATATTGGGCGTTTATCCCAGAGAAATAAAAACTTACATTCACACATATTTGTGTGTGATGCTCATAGAACCTTTATTTGTAATGGCCAAAACTGGAAATAGCCCGAATATTTCTCAGTGGGTGAATGATTAAACAAAATGTGGTACACCCCTACCATGAAATACTACTCAACAATAAAAAATAACAAACTAATGCTATGCACACAACTTGGAGGAACAGCAAAAGAATTACACTGCATGAAACAAAAGGCAATCTCAAAATGATACACACTATGTAATCCCATCTATACAATATTCTTAAAATGGCAAGCTCATAGAGATGAAGAAGAGATTGGTGTTTGCCAAGGTTTAAAGATGGAAGGTAGGTGGGTGTTGTGATGATGCCTGGGATTGGCTAAAGGAAAAGTACCAGAGGGCCTGGGATAACAGTATAGTTCTGTGTCTTGCGCTTTAGTGACTTAAATCTATAAATGCGTTTCTATTGCAGATAAACACACACACACACACACACACACACACACAATTGAGTGTACATATGCATAACTGGTGAAATCTGTAGATCATACTAATATCTATTTCCTGATTATGATACTGTATTATAGCTATGCAAGATTAGTGAAGGCTAGGTCAGTGGTACACAGGATCTCCCTGTACATTTCTCTGCAACTTATTGTCAATCTGTAATTATTTCAAGATAGACATTTAAAAAAACACTAGAACAATAAGCTTCCATGCATTACTTCAACAGCAGGCAAAACTAATCTATGGTTACATGAGTCAGGAAAGTGCATGTTCCTGTGGGAGGGGACGTAAGAGTGCTATAGACCAGGAAGGTATAAAAGTAAATCCTACAGGTACCTGGAGATGATTTACATCTTGATATGAATGGTGGTTTTATTGGAGTATGCTAGGTAAAAATTCATTAAGATTACACTTAGATTAATATATTTCATTCACTTTTCTGTACATATGTTATCTCAACAAGCATTAAAAACCAGCTTATCTAATTAAAATGATATGGCAACAAGAAGACACATAAACAATAAAAGAATAATAAGTAGTTGCAGTGTAATATATGCTAAATAAGCTGTGCAAAGAGAGAAAAGAAGGAAAAAACTCATTGGCACAGTGTTCATGGGAAACATAAAATTTGTCCTGTGACTGAAAAAGTTGTAGGATTACATAGCAAGACATCAGAGGAAAGTTGAAGGGCTTAAATATACGTGACAACGATCTTGGGCTAGGCTAAAAGTGAGGGCTGTGGTCTCAAAAGTTACTTATAGGTGATGATGATGATAATGATGATAGTGTTAACTCATATACACAGGAACATTTAGTTTAACATTCCATAAATGCTGCATGCAATGATCTCATTTAGTCCTCAAAACAAGTATATACCATTTTTCAGAGCATCCCTCTCCCTACTGAGTGGGACTTAACCTCAGTGTAATAGAAAACCTCTAGCTAAACTTTGTATGAGGAAGATTTAGTTACCATTTTCCCTAAAATGATACAACATTTACACCAGGGAGAATGAAAATATAAAAAGAGGAGTTGGTGATTGAAAGTGATTGCAAAGAGTGATACCTAGAAACATGATGATAAAGGCTGTTGTGTATAATGTTACTGCCCCTGTCTTGTAGACTACTACTCAAAGGGACCGTGCGGAGCAGTAGGAACCAATTAGGAGATCTAGGAAGATGCAGTTTGTTAATGATTGCATGTCTGTTGGTCACAGATTGTTTTACTGGAATTTGAAATATTTGAAGTTGATGAAAATTTGTATATAAAAGGAAGTATTATCCTTATCCTCCAAGCTATCATATAACTTGAAAAAATTGGTAAACCTAGGCATCAAAAAATAGCAGTTTTTATGTCATGTGCCTTTTTGCATTCAATAATCTTAAGATAAGCATTGGTCTCGTCTTCCATTTTAAATTTTTTTAATGATTGTTTATTTTGAAAAAGAGAGAACAAGGGGGAGTGGGGGAGAGGCCGAGAAAGTGGGGGAGAGAGAATCCCAATCCAAGAATCTGTGCTGTCAGCACAGAGTTGGATGCTTAACTGACTGAGCCAACCAAATCGCCCCTACTCTTCTTTTTAAATACAATATATAATGGCTCATAAAACATTGATATTTACGTCTCTCTTCTGTAACACTTCATCAAAAGCAAGCTCTTCCACAAAATTATTGATGGACTCAGTCTAGCTATACAATTCCATCATCCTCTCTGGACCTAAGGTACCACATCTTGGCACCACATCACAAACAGTAAAGGAGAAAACCTATAAGACGTATAGGTCCTTAAGCATATAACATAAAATTATTCATTACTTTTCTACAAATGTCATTGGCCCAACTTTATTTATGTGGCCCAGATCCAGTCACGTGGCCATATAATGCTGCGTGGGACCTGAGAAATGTGCTCACTGACTGAGCATTCAAGCTTCCAGTCAAAAGTAGGAGTCTTTTTTTTTAATGGTAGAATAGATATCGTTGACATTAGTAGTGTCCATGAGAATAATATTTTTCATTACAACTATAGTAATCCTAAGGTCTGGTTTACTTTGGAGAAACAGTCCTCAAAATGTTCTGCTGGGTAGTGGTTTCCTGAGAAATTAATTGCCGACACATGGGTAAAGAATTCCATGGTGAGACATTTGGGAAATATTATTGGAAAGAAAAAAATGAATATCTTTCTGCCTGATTCCTGTAAGGACTTAATCTGCTATTGTGTATTTATAACCTTCCTAAATTAGAGTGATATGAGCATATTTTCTTGAGAAAATTTCTGGAGGAGAATTTAATAAAAATAGTATTTTAGAAATAAAACAATGGGAAAATTGAAATAAGGTTTATTATATTTTAATGATATCTGAATGACAGTAGCTTCTTTATCCCTATATTCATATCACCTCTTAGTATTGTACACATGGTAGATATATTTCCCTTCCAATCATTCAACATTATAATTTGGTTAGCCAAAATTCAAATATGTGCATTAATCTTTATGGAAGGTATGAAAACATTTGAGTTTGCAACATATTATGCAATACTAGAGTTCCACAAGGATAGAAATATATTTTGTGCTATCATTATTACTATTTTCTGTGGTATCACCAACACCTTTTGTGATGCCACATACTTTGGGGAGGACTCAAATATTTGTGAAGGAAATTAATTCCACAGGAATTAGCCCTAAAAGACATACTATAAGCCACATTGATGGGTGTTAATTAATACTTTCTTCAGTAATTGAAAATTAATGTTTCTGTTTCAATTATGTCAGGACAAATGTGTATCCACACAAAGTTTGCTGAATTGCATCACTGAGTTGGTATGACTATCTAAAACACTGGAAATTTTATGTACCATTTTAACTCTCCTCAAACTGTTAATTATTGTGGGGTTTGTACAACCATATAGAACTCTTTTTTTATTTTTATTTTTTTATGTTTATTTATTTTTGAGAGAGAGAGAGAGACAGAGTGTGAGCAGGTGAGGGGCAGAGAGAGAGGGAGACACAGAATCAAAGCAGGCTCCAGGTCTGAGCTGTTAGCACAGAGCCCAAGATGGGACTTGAACTCATGAGCTGTGAGATCATGACCTGAGCCCAAGTCAGACACTTAACCGACTGAGCCACCCAGGCGCCCCCATATAGAACTCTTTTGAAGGAACAACAAAGAAATTAAATGTCTTGTTTTCAACAAGGGAATATCTCTTTGAGAAGGTCCTAGCTAGGTTATAAAGATGTTTCTCAATTCTATAGCCTCTTATTAACTGCAGCATGTGCCCACAGTACCCTGCCACTTTACTAAAAAATGAGATTTTTCTAACTTCAATACAGTGTTAATAAAGTACCTGTTATTACATTTGAATAAATTTATTTCCTGATTAGACTTTAAAAAAGAGTTTTCTCAGGGTGCCTGGGTGGCTCATTCGGTTTAAGCATCCGACCAGCTCAGGTCACGATCTCCTGGTTCACAGGCTTGAGTCCCCTGTCAGGCTGTGTACCCACAGCTCAGGGCCTGCAGCCTGCTTCGGATTCTGTCTCAATCTCTCTCTGCCCCTCCCCCACTGACGCTCTGTCTCTCAAAAATAAATAAACATTAAAAAAATTAAAAAGACTTTTCTCATTTTGGACTTCATCTATTTATTATTCCTTTGATCCACCCTACCTCATCATAAGTGTCTCACCATTTGGTCTTTACCCCACTTACATATGAGTGTTTGGTCATCTGAATATTTTTGACCAGGTCATTGTAAATACAGGATTTTTTTCCTTCAATGATGTTATTCTGAAACACTTTGCTCCTAATCTTTCATTAAAGAAGCTTTTGTTGCTGCTAGAGAATCTCCGTGTCTCTCATTTCCCTTCTTATTCCAAAAATGAGTCAAAATAATTTTGGTCTTAGGGTTTTGGGTGTGAAAAAAAGATAGATGGAAGGACAGAAAGGAATATTCTGTGTTTATCAGCAGTAATACTTTTTAAGCAATAATATATACTTTTATTAATGTATACATGGGGTAAGATTATGAACTTAAAAAAATAAAAACAAAGACTAAAAAATCCCATACACGGTAGTTTAAGAATCACCTCTAAGGACTGAAGAGAAGCCATATGGAAGATTAAAGAAAAGAAGAATGAGTTTATTAAATAAACTCCTTTTCTTTTATTAAAAAAAAAGAGATCTAAAATAAAATGATCAAATGAGTATTTGGTCATTCCAGACGGTGAACTGTAAATGACTTTCTATACCTTTGTCTAAACCTTTGTGTTTAAACCTTTGTTTTCTAAATGTATTAAAATTACAAAAGCCAAATCTACTTCTGTGTGGCTGTTAAACTTGGCCTTGAATTTATAAAATTCTGAGACTTTATAAGATTCTAAAATTTCTAAAACTGCTAGTAGCTGTTCATAGTTAATCATCTTAAATGTTAGTATTATACTCATTTTATTTATAAAAAGTATGCAACACCCTTCCTCTGATTATTGCCTCTTCCTGTGATACCACTACTAAGGTACTAGCTCAACACATGCATGGCGGCAACTTCAGGCTTCGCTTCATGTCTTCTGCTTTTTTCCTCCCCTCTTCTCAGGATATACATTCCTCCTTTTGCAACAGAAGCATGCTCACCGGACTTTAGTAATTTTCCGAAATGTTTCCTTTGTCAGCATCGGCACCGCCACCACCACAATGAGAAATTTGTTTGTATTTTTTGTTTGGTTACAACTGCACAAAGTTCTGTGCTTTTACACACAGTATTTCCTCCATCTGGATTAAAGGTCCCTCTATTATTTACATAGAATCACCTTTACGTTAAATCTCATTTTAAAGTCAGCCTTCTCTAGAGAGCCTTCTCTGGTGTCTCATCAATTCCATTTCTGCCCCATTCTACCTTGTACAAATTCCTATTGCTACAGAGAAATGGCCACTTTAAAGAGATTGATGTCACCCTAAAACTATATATTCATGGAACCCAGAGCCCCTGGATTGAGGCCCACTTTATGCACTATATTTACAATAGGTAAAAGCAGATATTTTCAGTTAAAAAAAATGTTTCTTTTGGGGTTTCTGCTACTTAAAAGGTGAGTAATTTGAAAAAGCTACTCAAACCTTATGAACAGTGATATCTTCATATACAAAATCACAGTAAGAAAATATCCTTTTACAGCATTGCCGTGAGGATTAAATAAGGTGAAGAACATGCCATGTCTATCATATTTTCCCTCCTAGAGGTGCTCAGTACATAAAAGTTATTTTCCTGCATTGTCAATAACCATTCTACCTCCATGCATACCAGACACATTTAGTCTTAGAAATCCCTGACTGTTGTCCAAGAAGCCACTACTTAAACTTTGTGCAGAAAAAAAAATTATGTTTTATTTCCCCAGACATTGAGACAGGTAAAACGGTGTTACAGCCTGACTGTTCACATCCTCCCCAAAATTTATATGTTAAGTCCTAATCCCCAAGGTGATGACGTTTAGTGGTGGGGTCTTTGGGAGGTAATTAGGTTTAGATGAGGTCACAAGGATGAGGCCCCTGCGATGGTATTAGTGCCCCTATCAGAAGAGGAAGAGACAAGAGTGCTCTCTCTTTCTCTCTCTCTCTCTCTCTCTCTCTCTCTATATATATATATATATATGCAGATATATATATATATATATATATATATATATATATATATATATATCTGCCATGTGAGGACACAGAAAAATGGTAGTCATCTGGGAGATAGGAAGAATGTCCTCATCGGGAACGAAATCAGCTGGTACCTTGATCTACCAGAGCTTCCAGAACTGTGAAAAAATAAATGGTTACTGTTTAAATGATACAATCCATAGTATTTTCTTACAGCAGCCTGAGCAGCCTATGACAAAGAGGGAACAGCCCCTTAGATAAAGTCCCCATACTGTTCTTAGAAGTTTTCTTAAAAATGCAAGGACATAAGAATAATAAAATAGACTCTGTAATCAGGGCTCATCTGGGATTGGAAAAAGGAAATATGTACTAGGGAATGAAAAGAGAGGGAACAGGATTCTGAGGAAGGTTTGTCCAAAGAGCTTTATATTTAAATGCAAGGTTTCACATTAATGGCATTGCGAGATCAGTGGCTGAAGGTATTTTTTTTTCAATATGAAGGAAGAAGAGAAGATTACAAAAAAAAATTTCATTTGAAATCCCACTACAATGAGGCCATTTTTTTTTAATTTCTGAGTATAGTTGACACACAATGTTACATTAGTTTCAGCTGCACAACTTCTCCATACGTTATGTGGTGTTCACCATAAATATAGCTACCATCTGTCACCATACAATGTCATTGACTGTATTTCCTGTGCTGTGTCAAGCCATTGAACATTTTAATGTTCAATATTTAGTGGCCTTCTCAGGCTCTGCAGTAGGACAGATGGTTCATGTTAGTACTGTGGACTTTTTTATTTTTAATACTTTAACACAGCACTGAACTTGGACTGAGAATTCCTAAATCCAAGGAATGAATTATTTACTTATATATTAGACCTTGAGCTAATTTTCTCATTAGTAAAAACATGGATTACAATGCCTACTTCAATAGTGGTGCTATACTGAGGAAATGAAATAATAGATTTGAAAAGTCACTGTGAACTTTAAAGCACATAATTATACATTATTATCATTATTACCATCATCATCATCATCATCATCATCACCATAAGGTGTCTTCTTAGGTCACGGCTAAGATATAGTTCTCTAGATGGTGTAGAAGACCTTGATGAAATTTTTCCTTTTAGGCCTGAAGCTCCCTCTCATTTGTACTGAATGCCCCCCCCCTTTTTTTCCAGATAAACATAGAAATAATAAGTCATGACTTTGTACATTATTTTCATTAGGCCACATCAAGATTCATGTGCATTTCTTTCAGAAAAATGGAACCATACATTTTTGTTAGAAACAGAACATGTAAAAATTTTCAAAGTTCCTATGAAAGACCTCTGTATGACAAAAACAGAAAAGACTACACCTATTAACCTGCACTGTATAAGATAGAATTGTGATTTAACCTTATTTCTAATCATTTCTGCCTCAGCACAGCTTATAGGAAGTCCAGAGCACCCTTCCTTTCTCGAAGAGGTATCAAGTATGAGGAAGAATCTGGGTCTGCCACCAAAAATTGTGAGTGATCTAGACTTACTCAGATACCTAAGGAGGGAAAAAAAATCTCACAAGAATTTTGAAAACTCTGATAAGATATAAATTTTGTACAATACTGTTTAGTGTAAAATTCAAGGGAAGTTACCCTTGAAAAAGTCTCTCAAACTGTAGGTGTTCTAAATATTTCTTGATTCTTATCTTGAAAAAAAAACTATAGTTTCATTGCTTCATACACTAGTGGCATTAATTATCTCACGTGAGACTACTGAAGGAATGTTTCGCATTAAAAAATAATTTATGGAAATTACATTATATAGAAGGGTAATGCAGTTTATGTATTTAATGACTAAAATAAGAGCCCACAGTCCAATCCAAATGTGTTCATGCTCATAATTTTTAAACAAAAATTCACTCTGAATTGCAAATACTTGTAGTTTTATTCTACAATTCATTAATATGTTGGGGAAGCTTATAGGGGTAGAATTCCATTATGATGAAATGCAGTACTTGCACACTGCTGTGTTGTTATAGGCTTATCTTATAATGAATCTTTTATTTGATATCAAATTTCCAGTCAGCAGAATTAGAGTAAAATTTGAATTGATGCCCAGTTTCTCTAATTCATTAGAATGGAAAAAAAAAAAAAAAAACAGCTTTGAACTCAGAAGAGGAAAAAGGGAAATAGATCCTGTCATCTCTATGCAGTAAACTATGCAGAGAATTCTCTTCTTCTTGCCAGTTTCCCTCTCACTCCTTTTCCATTTTGTTTTATTTCCCCTGCACTCCTCTTACTGCTCTCTCTCCCTTTCTCTTTTGGCAAGATCCTGTAACATTCAGCATGAATGTTACTTAAGTTTGTAGGAGGCTTTGTGGGGAATAAAATGGAAATGTGTGGCATTCAGGGGTATGTAAATTAATGGAGAATTAAAGAGTTAATGAAATCTTTGCTTCGACCTCTTCTGTCTCAACATTTCTGAGGTTGGACCCACTTGACTCTGGTAATGCAAATCACACTTATTTTTGGTTTTGAAAATGGCTGTTGGGGTAGAGATCATAGAATCATCCACAATATAATTTGATTCATTGTAGAGGGTTCAATTCAATCGCATTATTGGAGTTCACTCAGGATTGGACCTGCGCCCATGGTCAAAATAACTTGGTTATAAAGAACATTTCTTTGTAATGATGTTTGCTACAAATGGGTTTAAGGAAGGGAAGTGCACTCTTCATTATTTATGTGCTTGTTCAATATTTGGTTGTTCTTCATGTTCTTTATGTCAGGGATGATACATCTAAAATGATGCTAAGCTAAATGAAGTGCTTAAATAGTTTCAGATTTGTTTACAGTGTTGTTGAAGATGGTGATAATGGATACAGTGATAATGCTAACAGTGAGGACGATGACAATGACAAAGAAAAATACGTGGCAAACTCAAACAGAATATGGAGAACTGACTTCCTCAATGATCAGCTTTTAACTAATGAAAAGTATAACACGATATGGTTCTGCCTAGATTTGAAAACCCCAATCTTACGTGTAGAATGCTGACTAATTAGAGCTTGTGCCAATTTGTCAACTGTAATGATTATTTTTTTTCCAGAATGCCAATTATAATTTGTGTATTAGTTTCTAGGGCTGCTCAAACAAAGTATTGCAAACTGGGTGGCAATACAGAAGCTTATTCTCTCATAGTCTAGGAGGCTAAAGTCTGAAATCAAAGTTATCGGCAGGGTTCTTTCTAGAGAATTGAGGGAAAATCTGTTCCCTGTCTCTCTTAGCTTCTAGTAGTAGCTAGCAATCCTTAGCTTTCCTTGAATTGTAGACTCATCATTGCAATCTCTGCTCCATAATCACATGTCATGTAATCCCCGTGTGGATACACTTGAATCTTCTGCTACAGTTTCACAAATCTAGCAAACGTTACAAGTGTCCTGGGTCAGACAAAAAACTTCATCACTCAGCAATAGCAATAACCAATGTTATAAGCATTTTCTTGTACCAGTTTTCTTTTTTCTTTTTCTTTTTCTTTTTCTTTTTGTTTCTGTTTCTTTTCCTTCCTTCCTTCCTTCCTTCCTTCCTTCCTTCCTTCCTTCCTCTTTCTTTCTTTCTTTCTTTCTTTCTTTCTTTCTTTCTTTCTTTCTTTCTTTCTCTCTCTCTCTCTCTCTCTCTCTCTCTCTCTCTCTTTCTTTCTTTCTTTCTTTCTTTCTTTCTTTCCTTCTTAAGTAGGCTCTATGCCCAAATTGGGGCTCAAACCCATGACCCTGAAATCAAGAGTCTCATGTTCCACCAACTGAACCAGCCAGGTGCCCAATCTTGTACCAGTTTTCTGAGCCCTAAATTATACAGGGCAATTTGAAAGGAACCAGAGGGAAACTGGCCCAGAGTACGTTGCATTAAAGCAGAGGAACTCAGAGCTTAGGGAACCTAAGGGAAACTTGTATAATGTGCAGCGAGCATGGCTGCCCCTTGCTCAGGAAGGAGACACTACACCTCCATTCCAATGTTGTTTGCTATACACCCATACTCAAAAAGATATTCTAGAACAAAAGTGGTCTGGTCAAAAGATGTGGAAAAATTCAAGAGATCTCTGGAAAACTGTCACCTCTCAGTACAAACTGGGATTCTAGATTTGAGCTAAATGAGTAATTTTTAACACCAATCATGATTTCTGTGAATAAACTTCTCATCTTTGGCATAATTCACACAGGTTAGCTTTCCTCATCCTCAAATTCAGTTCAGGGTAGCTCCATCTGGTGCGTGTTTAGGTTGATTTTCTTTCTCTTATGTCACACATTGATTCATCAGCAAAACCAAATGCTATACTTTCATAACATATCCAGATTTTGAACATTTCTCACTGTCTCTATGGCTACCATCTTGTTTAGATGTTTATATCTACTCAGCTCTCTTATTGTAATAGCCTTAACGTGGTCTTTCTGATTGTGATCCCTTATAGTCTACTCAATAGTAACCAGACTAATCTTTTTAAATATTTAGTCAGGTAACAGCACTCCTCTGCACTATATTCTCTGGTGACTCCCAGTCTCACGTGAGAGTAAATCCTAAATCTTAAATGTGTTTTTTGTTAATGCCTATTTATTTTTGAGAGAGAGAGAAAGGGAGAGAGTGCAGGGGAGGGGCAGAGAGAGGGAGATCTGAAGCAGGCTCCAGGCTCTGTACTGACAGCAGAGAGCCCAATGTGGGTCTCAAACTCACGAACCGTGAGATCACAACCTGAGCTGAAGTCGGATGCGTAACCAGCTGAACTGCCCAGGCGCCCCAATCCTAAATCTTTACAATGGCCTATGCAGATCTCCATGATCTCCTGATCCCTATTACACTGCTGACCTTATATTTTACAACGTCCTTACTGGCAGAATCATAGCTCCAGGTCTCTGAAGGTGCCAGGTTTGCTATGACAGGTATTTTGTAGTTGTTATTCCTCTGGCTGGGGTTCTTTTTTCTTCCCCCCGCTAGGTATCCATAAAGATCTCTCACATTGCCTGTAGAACTTTGCTCAAATATCCCCTTTCCTAACTGTCTTATCAGTATTATAAAAATCGACATTTTACTTGCTTCATTACCCGGGTCTTCTAATCCTTTTTTTTTCCCTTTTCTTTTTCCTCTCTTTTTTTTTCTCTATGCCTGACATTACACATATAGTAGAATGTATTGCTGTTTGCCTATATTTGGTGTCGCTCACCTGAGAACAGAGCCAGTAAAAAAAGCTTCAGCATCCCCTTCTTCCAAATAAAGAATTCCAATAGACATTCCAGGTGCTTCTCAGGGGCTGCTAGCAGAGGTATTGCAAATCCCCATTGCCCAGAGAAGCAACCCCTATGGGACACCAGCATATTGGCTTTTCTTCCTTCCCTGACTCAGTCTCTCCACTGCTTTGTTCTGGCTTTCTAGAGGAATATCCTCCATAAGCTACCTGAAACCAAGTCATTATCTCAGGTTCCATTTGTATGGGGAACTAATCTGAGAGATCATGATCCCAATTTTCCATTAGCTTCTTTAAAGCTTTATCTCTTCTGTTACCATGTACCAGTAGGAGTTTTATACCACCCCACTCAACTTAGAAAAATGTGGTTGCTTTGGCTAAGAAATCTTAAGAGTCAGCATATATTCTGCTACAGTCTCATTTTCCGCACTGAGGACAAGCACAAATATTGCAGATAGAGGCTGCTCTGTCAGTTTGGGTGCTAGAGGAAAGGTCATTTGAAGGACAGGTGCGGCCATCTGTGATAGACATGTAACACAGGGGAAAATCTTCTACCGTTTTTAGTTATAGAGATTTTGGGTTTTGTTTGATTCCACAGCACCAAAACCTAGTCTCTCCTGCCTGATGGATCTTATAATTTACTCAGCTATGTATTTACTAGTTGTCTTCTCCTCATGATAACGTAAGCTCCATCAGACAGAGAATTTTGCTCTTCTGTCTGTACTCTATACCCTCTACCTAGAACAGTCCAAGGCACAGAGGACATACACATCTATTGAAAAGCTATGCCAAAGCCTAGTCAACTCATTGTCCCTCAAACCCAACTGATGGACTCCAAAAATTGATGGATCAAATATAAAATTTGATCATGCTATCCAATATAAAATTTGATCATGTTATCCTCTAACTCAGAAGTTTTCAACCAATTTAAGGCAATTTTAGGCAGTTAGGGTTGCCAGAAAAAATACAGGATGCCCATTAAATTTGAATTTCAGACAAACAATACATAATATGGGACATACTTAAACTAAAAAAAAATGTTTTTTGTCCAAAATGCAAATTGAATTGATGTCTTATATTTATTTGCTATAGTGTTTATCTTTGTTTGCTAAATCTGGCAACTCTACCCCCAAGTGTCATTTGTCAATGTCTGGGGATATGTGAGAATACCCACACACAAAGAAATAATTGGCCCACAATGTCAACAGTGCTGAGGTGGCAAAACCCTGTGACCTGGACCACTTCCCTTTTCTTTTCTGTGCATCTAATTTCTGCTCTATCCTTTGCCATTTGTCTTAGGTATAACTGGCTCCAATAGGCTCTCATTTGCCTTTCAGAACTTGGTCTACATCACTCCCAGGTCTTCTTGTAATCACAGATAGCTTTCCATATGTATTTACAAATGGCATATAGTCAAAGCCCCAATGGTTTCTCAGATATCTGAAGACAGACAAAAATCTATGTGTTTCTTTACATCTGAAGCATCTAAAACAATGCCCAGTATACACAGATATTTAATGGGGGCTGAGTGAGAGTGAGTAAATGAGGACACGTAATAGCAGATCTATGAATTCCAAGGAAATACCACTTCCCTTCTGAGTCTGCAGGCCATTGACAGGCTGCTTCTTGTGGCCTAAGCAATGCAGTTACTCTATTGCCAGTTGAAATCACCTCATGACAGATATAAATGCACACATAAATCTGGTTTTAATTTAGTGGGTATATATGCTTTAGTTATGTATATGCAACATATCAGCAATTACAGGTATTGATATGTGCCTTCTACATTGCAGAAAAATTACAAGAATAATAAGAGATAAAGGCAAATGGTTTTAAACACAAATACTTTCTAGACATTTTCCTTTAAACACAAATACCTTATAGACGTTTTCCCCTTAACTAAAATCACTACTAAAAACACATAAGTGCCTCAGTTGAAAGATATATAGAGGCAATCATCTAACTTTATTTCATCCTTACCTAGAATTTATTTTTTTGTATCAATTTGTTTACATTCTAGTTGGTTAACGTGCAGTGTAATATTAGTTCAGGAATTGTCACGTACAGATAACACTTACCCAATGATGGACCATCTTTTGCACTCTTCACTTTACTTGCTTATCATCTTCTCTATGTAGACTGACAGGTGTTTAGCACCTTCCCATGGCATCTCGTAAATTTTACCTAGGACCACCATTCCATAATGAGAGGAATTTCAATACAAGATCTTTCAAAAATGCTTGTAGATATGGGGCACCTGGGTGGCTCAGTTGGTTAAGTGACCGATCTCAGTTCAGGTCATGATCTCACAGTTTGTGGGTTCGAGCCCTATGTTGGACTCCATGCTGACAGCACGAAACCCGCTTGGGATTCCCTCTGTCTCTCTCCAGTTCTCCCCCACTCGCACTCTCACTCTCCCTCTTTCAAAATAAATAACTAAACTTAAAAAAAAAGACAAACATGGGGCGCCTGGGTGGCTCAGTCGGTTGGGCGTCCGACTTCGGCTCAGGTCACGATCTCACGCTCCGTGAGTTCGAGCCCCGCGTCGGGCTCTGGGCTGATGGCTCAGAGCCTGGAGCCTGCTTCCGATTCTGTGTCTCCCTCTCTCTCTGCCCCTCCCCCGTTCATGCTCTGTCTCTCTCTGTCTCAAAAATAAATAAACGTTAAAAAATAATTAAAAAAAAAAAGACAAACAACATTTTGTATTTTAACTGTAGCCACGTCAATATCCTGGTTGTGACATCATACTACAGTTTGATAAGACAACAGTAATGGAGAAGCTGAATAAGACATGCATGTGATTTCCCTTCATTAGTTCTTACAACTGCATGTGTATCTACAATTAACTCCAAATAAAAAGCTTAATTAAAAAAAAACAAACTTACGGTTTCGATTATATCTATAACTCTCTTTTTGTTACTTGATTTTAGAGTAATTTAGTGTCTAAAGCTTTGGCCAGATAAGGTGAAATGTCTTTGCAAAGTCAGTTCAATGAGATTTAATAAATACATATGCAGATATATTCTGTATATCACATAGGATGCTTGTTATTCATTCACTAACTCTATTTTATTTGTTTATTCATAAAATAGCCATTTATTAAATGCTAACTAGATCCTGGTTCAATGTTGCTATGCAGAGAGGTATGTTCACAGTGGTACAAGGTACCAGATATTTTGCCAGAATCAGATTGTGTATTATATTGTAAGCCTTGTCAAAGATTTTGAATACTTTTTTCATTTCTTCTTTTTTTAACCAATTATTTTTTTCCATAACCTTACTGATGTATGATTGACAAATGAAAATTTTATATATTTATGGTGTACAATGTGCTGTGTGAAATGACTACCAACAATCAAGCGAATTAACCTATTCATCACCTTATATACTTTGTGTGTGTATATGGTAGTAGGAACACTTGAGATCTACTCTCTTAGCAAATTATAAGTATACACCACAATATTGTTAACTCCAGTAACTACCACGCTGTACATTAGGTGTCTAGAAGTTAATTATTGAATTCTAGTTTATATACAATGGAATGTCAGTGATGATTCACAAAATGTTAAGGTAGGTATAACAAGACAGAATTTAAAATATGGAACTATTTGTTCCTATGAGAGGAACTAGAGAATGCATGGTGAATATAGAGGCTTAAACTATATTAGGTCTAACTTATAATTTTGTCAGTGACCACATCATAACGTGAGTATGTCAATCCTAGTCTCATGGTACCTCACCAAGGACTTGACAGTAAATTCAATGAATTGTTTGGTCACTTAGAAAAGGTAAAGGCAAATTATAAATAATCATGGGGAAAAAGTGTGAAAAATTGCAAATATCAGAAAGTGATTTTACCTCATAGAACTGGCCTTTTCTCAGGAGTGTGCCACGCATGGAAGAGGGATCATTGTTTCAGTGGAAAAACATTCAGAAGTATCCCCTTGGATGACAAATGTGTGCTGAAAGCAAGAAAGATGACTTAGGATAATTAGATATATACACATATTGGAAATGAATTTTAATAATATATTTGTAACTCTAGGACTCCAGTGATTAAAATAGAATTAAAGAGTCTGTCTCCTGGTTAAAAAACCCATATGTGATTTTTTCAGACCCAGCCATATGAAATTATAAGGGCTTTACCTGGCCTCAAGAGGGAGGCTGCCCTCCTCACACCAGACCTGAAGCACAGCCAGGGCATTTCAGTCTCTGAAGACGGTTGCATTCCTGGACTTAGCCCCACCGCCCCCTTGCCAGCCATGTTCTTATGCATATCTGCAATGCTAGCCAAGCATCTTTATTCAGAGACCTCTTTATCTGGAGACTTCTGCCAACGTTTTTGTCAGGAACATCTGAGGAGACTTTCTTATTGGGAGAAAGGGGAAAATTTGAAGGCACTTATCCACTCTGACTCAATAAACCTAAGTACTTTTCCACTATGCTGATATCCTGACCTAAATCTAAACCCTCCACCCAGTTCCATTTCTTCCAACAGAATGACATGGAATGCAGTTCCATGTGGAAAATGGAAGAGGAGAGGAGTTTAGCCACTTGCACATACAATCACACTAAGTGATTAAAGACTTGACTGCCATTCTGGCTTGTTTTCACTGGCTGCTCACACAGCTGGCAGTTCGGCTCTTGTCTTAGTTCAGCTGAGCTGACAAGACTGTTTCTCTTTATTCCAGCCAGGTTAATTCTCTGTCCCAGTTTAGCATAAACTTTAAATGTCTGTATTTTACTGTTTTAAATTGATTTAAAATATATTTTAATCCTCTAGGTCCAACATAGGTTATATTTTATTACCTGACTTCTTACCATAATAAATAAGACATTTTCTCTATCATTATGATGTTATAATATACCATACTTATTATTTCTAATATATAGTAGAACCTTTTAGAACATTGGCTTTGAAATGAATAGGTGTCAAATCTTAATAAGAATTATATGCAAATCCCATCTAGAAAACCATAAAAAGGATGAATATCATTTTTATATATTAATACCAATTTCTTTTTGTGGAATGGCTGCCTGCTTGTTAGAAATCTGTTTAAGAAAATCTCAACCATATTAGAGATCTCTCAGGAAAACCTTTGTCATATTATAAAAGGGCATGAGGTATTATATAGAATATTTAGGTGATTTCATTTGCTACATTTTTTAGAGGCAGAGAAATATGATTAGGTAAAAATTTTAGGTCATATAGTGTTTACTACCTGTTTATCTGTCTAATGTTAATTAGTTTTCCTTGTATTACCCTAAGTGAGAAGGATTTAGGTCTTTTAATATACGACTAATATGATTAGGAATTTATAATATTAAGATTCTGTCCTTCAATATGGGGTATCTTATCTCTGTTTTCCCAACACTTAATATAGTTCTTGGCATGATGTAGGTGTTCAAAAAATATGGACCGAATGTATTTAAAATAATTGAATTTCTTAATTGATTAATGTATCATTGGAGACCCAAAGCAAACAGGTAAGGTAGGTGTAGAATCTTGGAAACTGTAAGAAAAATCATAAAATTAAGCTGTAATTCTGACCTGGACATTCTAAATCTTGTGCATTTTTGCTCCAACAGAATTTCACCACATGTTTAATTAGTCAATTAGCATTTTCTATAGAAAGAGTCATCTCTGAAACAAGGATGGGGCAAAGGTTGACCATGATGGAGATCAGGAATTTTACTGAATTTTCTCACTTGAGAAAGACTCTATTTGGGTGCATTGGAAATTTAACAAGCATTACACACCCCTATTTAGAGAAAAAGGCAAGAAAATACCATTTAAGGGGTGTCTGGGTGGCTCAGTGAGGTAGGCAGCCTACTCTTGATTTTCAGCTTAATGTCATGATCTCACCATTGGTGAGTTTGAGCCTGGGCCCCATTTTCAGGGTCCATAGCTTGGGTTTCTTTCTGTCCCTCTGTCTGCTCCTCCCCCTACTCTTGCACACATACACACACTCTCTCTCTCAGAATAAATACATAAACTTTAAAAAAATACCATTTACTATTCTGAGCAAGTTTTTTTTAGCCTCAAGAGCATTATTATTGTTCATGCCATTCTTAACATTAAAAAAAAATGAATTCATTTAATCTACTTTACTGATAACTACATGATGTAATTAAAATGACACCACATAGCTAAAGTCTTATCTATATAACACAAACGTGGTAGGAAACACCAAGAAAATTTAGAAATTGTTATCTTACACATTTCTCAAAATATTGTTTATGTTATTTAATAATAACCATGAAGGTGAATATGAGCAAACTTTTTTCTTACTACCAATATAACTGAAGAATATTATCCTCTCAAAACATTAGCGTGTATTCTTAAAGTTGAGTCAACATAAATGAAGAACAGCTATCTCATCTCCCCTGATTGCTGAAATTTTAGATAAAAAATAAATGATAGGCAGATAGTTTTTTTTAAAAATATATAAAAAATAGAGACTTAGAATTAGGCATCTGTTCCTCTTTTTTATACTTAAAAGTACACCTTTGTTAGTTCACAACCTGGGGAGCTCTCAAGGTGAAATCTGAAATGGGCACCATATGCAGAAGGCAAGGAGAGACCGAAGACAGAGTCAGGTCACTCCAGATTCATAGGTGGAGGTGTTAATAAGCAAGCAAAGTTACATACAAGGTTTGCCTTGGGCATCTACAAGATGAGTAGATCTCCACACCCACCCATCAGAATCTTAAAAGTTTATATAAAGGGGAGCCAGGGTGGCTCAGTCGGTTAAGTGTCCGACTTCAGCTCAGGTCATGATCTTGGCGGTTTGTGGGTTCAAGCCTCACATCAGGCTCTGTGCTGACAGCTCAGAGCCTGGAGCCTGCTTCGAGTTCTGTGTCTCCTACTCTCTCTGCCCTTCCCCTGCTCATATTCTATCTCTCTCTCAAGAATAAATAAACATTTAAAAAGTTAAAAATAAAGTTATATAGAGGACTTAATGGTGTTCACTAACATATTCAGTCCAAATAGTTTCAACAATACCCTTACTCCCTTAAAGCTATGTACTCAGAACAGCTCCCATTGTGGGAGCTGTAGGCAGAACGTATATTCCAAGAACAAGAAAGGGGGTGAGGAGACTCCTACTGCCTGGGGCCAGCTTACAGGTGAACAAGCTAGCATGTCCTCTCAATGACCTCCCCCAACATCATTAGATTCCTGAGCAGCTAGCCACAGCTTCGTAACAGAGTTATACATTTAAAAATGGTTTTAGAAGTCAATGTAATTTGAGTATTTATTAAATATTAACTGAAAAGCCAAGCTGTGGAAGCATTTTAACTGATCATTTCAAAATGTGTAAACAAATTTCTAAAGCAACTGTCCCCTAAACTGGCTTCCATCTCTATCTTCCAACATTTTTTACTAAGGTGTAAAATTCATAGCAAGTTTCATGAGCTCTCACCCCATTAACAAATTATCATATTTCAAAATGGGTAGCAAGAACAGACACATATAACCTAAATAGCACACTGAGGAGAGAACATTATTCTATAGCACGGCTGCTACAGTGTGTTCCACCCGGTTCAGTTTTGTTTGTTAGTTGTACTCAATGTTAGTATCTGGAGGGTACTATAATATAGATGTTCATCAATCAACCAAAACAGTGTTGAAAAATTCATTTTATAAAAAAAGTAGGGTAACATGCAATTAGTCAGCATAGGCATACTTGCAAATAAAATACACATAACGCTGAATGACATATAATGGGCTTCTTATCACAATGAATTTGGGAAACGCTTAAATTGTCTTTATTCTAGTTTAGCCAAAGATGCTTTAAAATATATTTGTAATGATGCAGGAATATGAAAGTTAATAGATGTGCAGATTTACAGCCAAAGATATAACTAAGGAGGCTAGTTCTGTACAGCTTGTTGTTCTAAGCTAGAATGCTAGTTATTTAGTAATGGTGTCAGTACTGAATATCACTAGCATAAGCAGTACTGCATTCTACTATTAGTGGTACTAAATAGTTCAAGTATTAGTACTAATACCAGTGCTTATCTTTTTGGGAAGCTTCCTATATCAGGGCACCTGTATTAACTTTGGATACTACACAAAGGAGCCATATTTTAGGTAAATGCTTCCCTCAAGCTGACTTTCACAAAGGGAGCCTGCTTTGTTAGGCGGCTTCTGTCTCTTTAGAGCCAGGGAAGTAACAATGGGAGTAGCCTAGATGTAGAGAGGGTAGAATAAACACTTATTCTCTTGCCTTCCAAAAAGAGGAGAATCAGGTCAGCTGTCAGTTTCAAGCCTGAAGAGATGTCTTGTTGAAAGCAGAGAACAGCATGGACTGGATAGACATCTGGACATTCTTTAGCATGTAGTTGGTGATCTGGAGAATTCTGCTAAGGTATCTGTGATCTGTGCCAACTGCCTTGGTGCTGAGCCAAGATGTCTCATTCCCCCCACCGCCCTGGGGAAGCAGATGAGGCTCAGGGCCTTGCTCCTTGGGAAATTCTCTTCTCTGTCTCCATATTTTGGTATGTTGGCCATGGTACTATGCCAATAGTGTTTTAATTCCTGTTCCATCTATTCACAGGTGGCCTTGGACCCCACATAGGAATTGGGTGAGGGATGGAAAGGTATTATTCCTTGTAGTTGATCCTGATATCGTATGCACATAAAGAGACCTTTCCCTTCATTTTTTGTTTTCCCTCCCTCTCATTTCCTTCATCTGTTTTTATGTGATGGGGTTATTAAAGTATGGAGGACAGGGGCGCCTGGGTGGCTTAGTAGGTTAAGTGTCCGACTTTGGCTCAGGTTATGATCTCGCAATCTGTGAGTTGAAGCCCTGTGTCGGGCTCTGTGCTGACAGCTCAGAGCCTGGAGCCTGTTTCAGATTCTGTGTCTCCCTCTCTCTCTGACCCTCTCCCGTTCATGCTCTGTCTCTCTCTGTCTCAAAAATAAATAAATGTTAAAAAAATAAAAAATAAAATAAAGTATGTAAGACAAAGAGAGGATTTTTTCTACCATTAATTAAAGAAAATACCAAACTCTGTTGTTATTTCATCTTGCAGCAAGTTCAACTTAAGTAGAGTCTTTATAAATTTTAAATTTGAGACAACAGGTTTTAATATCATTTGCAAAATTGATTCACCCATTTGCTATTAATTTCAGTAATGAATTCTCTTTCTTTTGATATAATTCTTCAGTTTTATCATTTCTCTCTGACCTTTGCTGAACACATTCTGACCGCTATCTTAATATGAAAATTCTAATGTTTTTTTTTCTTCTTTATTGGATGTAAGAAAACTTTCCACATTGGTTTAATGTGATAAAATTTTTCTCATTCAGCAAAAACAATGAGTCTACTTATGAAAAACTAGTACATGTTTTATTTTATAGTAGCGTTCCCAGGTTTTCTGTTTAATAACATTATGTGTAATAACATGTAGGCTATAATAATTATAAAATTGATAATAGATAACATTTTTTGAGTTACACTGGGAGTTTTATTGAGTTACTTTTATTGAGTTTACTCTATGAAATGTTCTATATCTGTGCCTGACACTCAATCTGTCTTTTCTCATTTTCTGAAGTGCAAAATATAACAAGTCTATCAAATCATTTAGTTTGGGGCATGTGGTAGTAACAGAGAGAAAATAAACAAATGGTGAAGGTGAGAGAAATATAATGGACATATTAAGTTCAAGTTGTTGTGTTTCCACATGAAATAACCTAGAGTCCATGTTGTAGTTACACATTTCAGATTCAAAGCATGCTGATTTTAGTTGAACACGTTAGAATATTAGTTAATATTGCCAATTTGCAATCAATATAAACAAATAGTTTGCTATTTAAGAAAATAAAGTGAATGCGTTATAAGAAGAAAAATGTTTATTACAAAACACAAGGAAAAGAATCAGGACTTGAAGAGATATCAGAAACCTAAAAAGCATGGTCTATATTTCTATATCTCATCTTCATTTCTTTCTTGGCATTTGCTAAAGTGCATCTAGCTCTGTTCACCAACTTTTGCTTTCTCTCCACCATCCAATCAGGGTTTGGTGACCTCATTATCTGTTTGGAAAAAAACAAAAATTAAGTTGCTGCCTCTAATCTCAGTCTCAATTCTGAAGAGAAAGAAAGAGAAGAGAGAAAAGAGAGAAGAGAGACAGAAATTTTTCCAACTCGGATGGGTAAATATTTGTGGTCTCATTAGATATTAAAAAAGAAGAGTAAACAAGGTCACAGTTGTTGATGGCAGTAGCAGAAGGGACATAGAGAAGATGCCTAAGGAAGTGGGCAGATGCTCTATTACAATGAGAATAAATATAATAACTGGATAAAAGCATGAGTTAAGAGTACTCAGGATGAGCACCTTGTAACCTCCACATTTTAAGGGTAACAATAAGTATACGCAGAAATGAAAACAGAAAGAATGACCAACAAAACAGCCAAGAAAGAGCAATAGGAAAAACAATTCAGAAATAGTTTTCAAAGGCTAAAAGTGGCAACAATGATATCAGTCTGAAATGAAAATAGAAGTCAGCAAATGAAAGCATTAGAAAAGCTAGTGATCACAGTTTTAGTGGAAGGGAGTGAGGACAGTTGTTGGATTGATATGATACAGGAAAAAAATGCCAGTAATGAAAATGAAAGCAGATCCAGTAAGTAGGACACAGTCTCAAGAATTGTGGTAGCTAAAAAAATTTAAAAAATTAAAAAAATCTATATATTGAGTCTATATAAAAAGTATATACATTGAGAGTTTAACAATATTCACATTTTTCCCAACTAAACCCTCTTAACTGGGGGCAGAGGTACAAGAAAAATCATGCCCCTCGTCAAGAATAATTAGCTGGTAAAGAGAATACAACAAACTTATTATTTACTTGTGGTTTATATTTAGTGAGTCTCTTTCTGGAATTCTCATTTGAAAAATATCTGAATAACATTCCAATACCTTAAAACTATAGATTATTTTCCATTCACTGTGCTTTTATATAAATTATTTCACTTGATCATCAAAATTATGATCTAAATGTAATTAATTCCATATTTACAGGAAAGATAACTGAAATCCAGGTAAATCAAAGTGACTTGCTCAGATTACTTGATAATAGATAGGGAACAGACACAAACCCAGATCTCTTCTGTCACATTTAAATTTCCATTCTTCAAGACACAAAATAAAAATAATTTCAGGCAATAGAAATATTGATGGATTTGAGATGAACATCCTATTCAAGTACTTCTGCAAAAGGAACATGGCATGATATCACAGTCACTAAATTTAGCTCCAATGGAAAGAGCATCACACTGGAATTCAAACAGACATGAGTTCCTAAGTTCAGAGCCCCTCTCTGCTGTCAGCACAGAGCCAGCTTCGGATCCTCTGTCTCCCTCTCTCTCTGCACCTCCCCTGCTCATGCTCATTCTCTCTCTCTCTCTCTCAAAAATAAATAAACAAATAAATAAGTATTAAAAATGCATTCTCTATCAACATCAGTTTATTCATCTGTAAAATGAATTTTGATGTTTATCTCTCAAGGTTTGCAATAGGAGGCCTCTAACACATAGTGGGCACTAAATACAGGCTGTTGAACTGAAAAGAAGCAAAAGTCACCAAAACAGTAAATAAAATACATCTTTTTAATCACTTTATCCCACTCTGCAGGTGACTTGCTAAACAAGGTGCAGGTATTAGCTTTGATACAGCCAAATAAAACAGGAATTCATGGTATATTCTTGTGTGTGCTGAATATAATTTACAAGTAGTTTGGAGTTAGCCAAATCTTTCACAAGTGGTGAAAGAAAGGAAACAAAGTCTATCACAATGCCCTACAGGCTCAATACTGCATAGAAAATTATCAAGACAGCAATACCAACATGGTATTTTAAAAATAAACTCAGAATCTACAGAATGTATCAAAAGTAACGGCTGTGAAGCCTCATTGTTATTTAATGCTTCAGTGTTTTTATTTCATTCACCTGCAAAATGATTCTACTCACCTTTTGCACAGGCTTTAAGAAACATAATATTCTGAAAAATGCTTTGGAAACCCATAATAATCATGATGGTCTGGGGCAGTAGTATCATAAAAAAGGGAAAAAATAACAGTGTTTCGAGGCTGGAAAAACTAGAATAGACAGAGAATGTAGCTTGAGGCTGGCTACAAATCTAACGGAAGCCATAAATAATACTGTCTTGCATTAGTATTAGTATGGGTTAAGTTTGCGATTATGCCACCATAATATCATATAATTGTTACTGGGTTCAATGCTGTTTTGCTCCTGTACCTCTGTCCTACACGGCATAAATATGTCTTCCTGACCCGATTGACTTTGCATGATCATCCTTTTCTTTATTTCTGAATAGATGCAAGGTTAGAGTACTGTTGTGAAGTTGACGTACTTTTGCATACTTTGCGGCTCACCACCAATTCGTTTTTCTTCCTTCCTTAGTCTTTATATGTCAGAATGTTAAGAAAATACAATAATTAAGACAGTACTTACTAATGTTATTGAGTCCTTGCTGTATACATCTACCCTATATTACAACATCTAATCTTCAATCCTATAAAATATAGCTAGTGACACTGTATCTTTTGAAATGAGAAATTTGAGTCTTTAAAGAAGTGTTCAGTGAGTGAAAAGTTTACAAAACAGGGGCACCTGGGGGGCTCCATCAGTTAAGCATCAGACTTTTGATTTCAACTCAGGTCATGATCTCACAGTTCATGAGTCCGAGCCCATGTTGGGCTCTGCCTGCTTGGGATTCTCTTTCTCCTCTCTCTGCCTCTCTCTCGCTTGTGCTTGCTCTCTCTCTCAAAATAAATAAATAAACTTTAAAAAAAAGTTTACAAAATTGGTCATTCAGCGTCTGATACAACTCTTCCTCCAGTTACTCCTACTAGGAACTGGGCAGTGAGAGGAGCCACTCACCAGACTTTATTCTTGGATCACAAGCAGACATATGAGACAAGGAATTAAGATTCCCAAAGAATGGAGTCTTTAAATTTTTTTTTCAACGTTTTTTATTTATTTTTGGGACAGAGAGAGACAGAGCATGAACGGGGAGGGGCAGAGAGAGAGGGAGACACAGAATCGGAAACAGGCTCCAGGCTCCGAGCCATCAGCCCAGAGACTGACGCGGGGCTCGAACTCACGGACCGCGAGATCGTGACCTGGCTGAAGTCGGACGCTTAACCGACTGCGCCACCCAGGCGCCCCAAGAATGGAGTCTTTATAGTGGGATCAAACCCACCAATCAGTTCCCTGCACCTTTCTTTTCTTTTAGAGACATTTCCCCAAATTTGGGAGAAGAATCATCATCACCAGAAGTATGTATACCATATGCATTATATATGTTACAATTTTGAAACAGATCCTTTGGAACAATACAACCTTAGAACAAGAATGTGTGAGATCACCTTGTCCATCTTTTCTCCAAAAATGTGTATTTCTGATTCAACAGCGTCAACTCAGCCACACACTTTTGTGATGAATATGGTTTCCATATGACTCAGGTTGTTAGAAACATAGAGTCTATCAAGCCCAAATTTATAACTCTGCAAAGTCAGCCTTTTTTTCTTTCTTCTCCTTCTCTCTCTCGCTCTGCAAAGTCAGCCTTTTTTTCTTTCTTCTCCTTCTCTCTCTCGCTCTCTCTCTCTCTCTGTCTTCCTCTTCAATTTGGCTGTCTGGAAAAATAGTCCTGTAACTTATTAATAAGAGGCTGTCAATGCTACCAATGTTTTGAAATCTCTATGTATATCACTACTCCTTCTCATTCTATGCAACAATGTAAATGTTAGTGTTGAAAAAAAAATGCAGAGGGAGTTCTTAGCAGAACTTATTAGAAAACTTCCTGGAAGTGTCTCTTCCTTCTCTTAGCCTTCCTCATCTATGTTTAATAAACTTTGAAGAATTCCGCCTGAGAGTGTTCCTATCTAATTTAATATATATTTTTTAACATTTTAGCAAAGAACTTTAATAGTCTGAGGGTTACTTATCTACTTTTAATATATGTACTTGTAAATTTTATTCTCTCAAACATGTCTTGAGAGAATGTCAATCTTAAGGAAATTTTACAAATGCTTAAGAATAAAACCCTTAAATAAACAAAATCTAGTAGTATACATTGTTTGGCTCCGTAGTCAAGGGTTCCAGTGTTTTGTGCTGTTTCACATGTGTAAATTTTTGCAACATGACTTCATTCTTTCTGGGGTACCCTTCTGTTTTCTGTCTTCTTAAATCCTAGTCACTGTTCAAGTTCTTGTTCCAATGTACTTTGTCTGTGAAGCTTTATCTTAATCCTGGAGCATTATTTATAATTCTTTCCTTTGTAATCAAATTTATTTTATTCATAGCTCCATTTACTCTACTCACTCCATATTTTCCATATTTTATATGTTTGTTTCCCTGATTGATAATATTCTCTTGAAGGGCATGCAATATTTCTACTCATTTTTACATCCAAGTGACTCACACACTGAAGGGAGAAAAAAGTTTTATGAAGAAGCATGAGTGATACTTTAGGGAAGAGTCTAGTAACTTTCTTGTAAAATATGTGTAAACTCCCATCTTCATGCGCTCCCTCAACAGGAGACAGAATAGAATCAGTCATCTGGTATTTTTTTGTTTTTGTTTTTGTCTTGTTTTGTTTTTGAATTTTTTGATTATCAAGAATGGGTGAGTTATACTAGGGAATAATTTTCTTTGAATGGTCCATTTGCTAGTTTGTGAAGACAGGATCTTGAACATAATAGATGGCCTCTGAAAATATCTTCAAAATCAGGGTTTTTAAATAACTAAGCAAAGATCAAAGCTTTAGTGATTTTCATTCTTGAATATATAAAATCATTAAAATATCAATTTTAATTAATTCTTTGGATTCTTAAAAGGATTCCAGAAATAATTATTTTAAGCTAGTTATAGATTTTCATTTTTAAATATCATAAAATACTTTCAAAGGACTGTCAGAAAAATCATGGAAAGAGTAAAAATATGTATAGTCATTAATTTTCTCCCAGCAAATCAAATTGATCCATGTACATAAATAATTAAAATCATGTCCCACAAAACCAAAAAGGACAATTAACAGTAGTGAGTATTTTATAATCCATTATGTGAATTGTTATTAACTGACTTTCTGTACATGAAAATGATGTTACCTAAGTAGTATTTACTAATTTGCTCGCTATAAACTTCAAGATCAAGGAATATTTTAAATTTGTTTCCTTTTTTAAAAAGCAGTGAGGTCAATATGTCCATCTATAGCCATTTGCATTATGTGCGATAGCTCTCTTCTGGTAGAAATATAATTTCAGTATAGAATCTCCCAGTAAATGGTTCATAATTTAGTACTATAGCTCTGATATAATTGTCTTAATATCTTAAAATATCTTAAACATCATATCTAAATGTTTTAAATAATTCAGGTAAATGCAAGAAATAGACATTAGTTGTACTTGTGGGAGAATTCCTGGTCTCTATTTGTGTATCATGCATTAACATACAGGATTTGCACAGCTAGCTAGGGGACTTCCTCATAATACAAAGAGCTTACAAATTACACTAAGATTTTTGGCAGTCATCAAAGTTTTTACCATCTCTGAAACATATTGACATGCCTTAATATTGGTCCTGAGATTTGCTGATGTCACTTTCAATAAGATATTTTTGGTAAACTCAATTGGATTACTAACATAAATAAATGATAAGAGACACCTTAATTCAATGTTTAAATGATTGATTTTAGGGATTATGCTGTCAAAATTACTAAAAAGTCTTGGGAGTTTCTCAAAGATGTGTATGCTAAACTCTTCTTTACTTAATTAGATACAAATTTGATGTGACTTTCCTCATTCCTTCAGTATATTTACCAGATTTGGTTTACATGGTTTCTACAAATACTTTCCAATCTAATTATAATTTCCTCAAAATATGAACTTCATTGCTTATTGTGGTTTTCTTCAAAACATTCTCATGATTTATTTGTCTCAAAAATACAAGTCTTACTTAGCATATTACCTCCTGATAGTGTCATTATGTGTTCATTTTTCTAAGTAAAGAGACCTCAGGATACAGAAAATATCCTTTTTGTTCAAATCAATAAACATTTACTGATGTGTGGAATAGGGGCTCCATGTATACCCCTCCAGACACACATCCAGGCATGAATAGAACTTCTGAAATTTAAAGTTGATCATTCAAATGAATAAAAATATTCTGTAAAAGTTTAGTGTACTTAGAAGATGAGATATTCTCTGTACTTAGAAATTTCATGTTAGTTGATCTTACTTATATATTCCAGAACTTAACTGCACTAAATGTCATTTCACTGCTACCCTTCTTGCTTTACTCATTCTAAGAACCACAAAAATCTGAGTCCTTTGTCAACCTTGGGGATATATTGACTTTATTTACCCATTTCCCCTTCCTTAATAAGCAGACAAAATCATCACTAGGCAAAGCATTGACTGGGGACATGTCCGCAGTAACAAGCTTTAATCCATTTTCTAATTTCATCTTGTCTTTGGTTGGCACATTGCTACTTTCCTCATGATGTTCTATCAGTCCACTACATACTGTATTTCCTTCCTTCCTTCCTTCCTTCCTTCCTTCCTCTCTCCCTCCTTCCCTCTGTTCCTTTTTTTCTTCCTTCCTTCCTTCCTTCCTTCCTTCCTTCCTTCCTTCCTTCCTTCCTTCCTTCCTCTCTCTCTCTCTCTCTCTCTCTTTCTTTCTTTCTTTCTTTCTTTCTTTCTTTCTTTCTTTCTTCTTTCTTCTTTCTTCCAAACAAAACCCATGTCTTATTTTTTCCCCACTTCAAAAGCATGTTCATGAGCTTTTAGAGTTTTACATTTAGCATTTAGGTTGGCTGTCTCAGTGACTTAAAATTATGTCAAGAGCTGTTGTACAATAGGCGTTCCAGTCATTCAGCCAGAGTTTTGAATGTACATGTTAGCAACATGCTTTAATGTTAGCAGGAAAATAAATTTAACCTACAGGTTTCACAAGATACTTGGAAACTAAGCCTAGAAATATAGACAGTTCTGTCTCGAGTAAATAACCTTGTCTTTACTCCGACATACAAATGCTGATACAAATACAAACACAAATAAATACAAATATTGTTCTCCCCACTCCATCACTAGGATTCTAATTTCATGTTCTCTTGATCTTGAGTCATGTGTCGAAGACTCAAAATCCTTGGTGGATACCTGGTGGAAACTAGCTACATGTCCTCGTGCTTGGTATCAAAGGATAAAGATGGCGTCTGTTCCCTCAGACTTCTTTCTGAAGAAAAATATTTTTCTCTTTCCAATAATCACACAAATATGCATTTCTCAAAACCGGGAAGGTGATTCAGATAGTGGGCATTTTGACTAAAAAGCATCTATTATTAAAGCCCAGAGGCATATCCTGTCATCAACTTTCATAAATCATATATTCCAAGCAGAAATGAGAAACATGGATTAGTGAACCTGGACCTAATGTGCAGTGCCATCTAGTATACAGTATATAAGAAATAAATCATATTATATATAAATGATATAACTCATACATACAACACGCTGTAAAGAAATCATGAAAGAGTCTAAGAGTTTGGGTAACTTTTAAAGACTGCCGAGCTAGTAGCAAGGCAGAATGGAGTTCCACATTAGTTATTTTTGTTCATTAGACTAGTAAACACGTCATAATTTTTCATACTATTGCCTGTGCTTTATCTCAACTATAAAGAAAGATAAAGCTTATTGTAACTAAAGAATATCTCTCATTTTTCAGTTATTGTATTTAGCAATAGGCAATTCAGAAGAACTTGGATAATATTTGCCAACAATCATTTTCAGGCTGTATTCTCAACTTCTTAAATTTGATACATTGCAGATTATGATACAGTTTGCCAATGTCATCACAGTTGAAAAATTTATTTTAAGACTGAGATTGCAATGCCCAATCTTATACATTAGAATAATATATGATAGAAAACTATTGGCTATTTACTTGAAACTGCTATTGATATTTTAACTTCTGGATAATAAATGTGGTTTGTTATTACAATGGAATGTCTAGCTAGCTTTATGCAAGAGAAACCCATTGTCACTAAAACTCAAAACAGGTTCCAATATTATTTTTTCTTAGTTGTACTGTAACATCAGTGAGTATCAATGGCTTTCACACTGTCAGTGAAGGCAAATTTCAGAGTATTCACTATGGACAATATTGAAGATACTTGTCAATTTCAAGAGCTAGTTTGTTTACCAACCTGATTGGAAACACTACCAAATATAGTTTATGGCTTGAGAATGCAGAATGTGGTTTAAGCTAATAGAGAACATCTCTATGTTTAATTAAAGAGAATGCCACAGAAATAAGAGTAAAACACTCAAAACAGATTATTTGAATTAGAATTGGCTATGAAATGGGATGCCTGGGTGGCTCTGTTGGTTAAGCATCCGGCTTCGGCTCAGGTCATGATCTCACGGTTCCTGAGTTCGAGCCCCCTATCGAGATCTGTGCTGACGGCTCAGAGCCTGAAGCCTGCTTCAAATTGTGTCTTCCTCTCTCTCTGCTCCTCCCCTGTTTGTGCTCTGTCTCTCTCTCTTTCTCAAAAATAAATAAACATTTATAAAAATTAAAAAAAGAATTGGCTATGAAACATAGGAGCACAATAGTCACTGGCAATTATTTGATGATGCTGAGGTTCAGTTCTTATTTACCTACAATAAAGATAATTGTACTATATACATGATTGGGTGACTGTGACAACTGAGTAAAATTAATGTATGTGAAGTATCTAGCATAGATCCTAACATATAGTAAGTACTTAGTATCATAACTCTGTTGTCATAAAATGTGCAGTTTTCTTTGAAAAATGGACCTTAAGTGTCTATTACAGTAAGTAAGGTGTATCTCAGGTTACACTAAGCCTGGGTCAGTTATCAACTGTATCATGTCATGTACTTAGCTCTAATCTGTGCAGTAATGCCCTCATGGTGTCCTACTGCTAGGGAAACACAAGTTTATTCAGACACAAGCATAAGAATATGGAAGTTATGACTCCTAGAATGTGACTTGGCCTATATAAAAATATAAAGATGTATTCTATATAATGCATTGCATGTTTATTTGAGAGACAGGGAGACAGAGACAGAGAGAGAGAGGGAGAGGTACAGAAATTTGGATTTCTGGATTTTAGGGAAAAATATTTTATTGAAATTTTTGATATAGGATTTTTCAACCATGTCTGTTTCTAGTTCTAAATTTGTATTGAGGTAAAATTTATACACAATGAAATGCACAGATCTCAAGAGTACAATATGATATGTTTGACAAATGCACAGGTACCTTTTATGAACACATAAATCGAGACAGAGAAGCTTTGTGTCAGATTATCACCTTGGAAAGTTATCTCTTATTCCTTTTCAATCAATTCTCCTTACCAGGAAGAAACCATCTCTTTCTACCACCTTTCTACCATCATAGATTATTTATTTCCCCAAAGAGTCGCAAAAGTAAAACCATACAGTATATATTTTTGTGCGTTTGGCTTATTTTATTCTACATAATGTTTTGGAGATCTTGCATGTGTTTTTGTGTTATATTTTATTGGTGATTATTGCTATCCCATTATGTTAATATACACATATAAGGCACTCTTTTGTTGGGACATTTAGGATATTTTTAGTTTGAGGGATTTATAAATAGAGACACCAGCAGTCTTCTTGTGCAAGATTTTTCATGGTTTTAAGTTTTCATTTATCTTGGATTGATAGCTAGGAATAGAAATCCTGTGTCATAGAATAGTTGCATGTTTAATTTATAAGGAAAATTCTGTACATACATATTTACAAATTGGTTATGCCATTTTATACCTCCACTACCAACATTTGGTAGTGGTTGGTCTTTTTTAATTTGACCACTGGAGTGCCTATAAAAGGGTTTCTTCTTATGATTACAATTTGCATTTCTCTGTGAGCTAATTGGTATTAAGTAGTTTTTTTGTGTACTTACTGCTCATTACTATGCTTTTTATTGAAAAAAAACCTTAAAATTTTCTTGCAAAATTCTACTGACATGTATTTTTTATTTGTATGAGTTTAATATATTTTTGATATAATCCCTTTGTCAGAGGTAAACACTGTGAATATTTTCACCGAGTTTGTGGCTTATCTTTTCATTTAGTCAGCAGTGTCTCTTAATCAGAAGACATTTAATTTTGATGAATATCAAGTTTCCATTTGTTTTCCACAGAAAGTGCTTTTGAAGTTCACTTTGAGAAACCAATTGTGCAAAGATTTTTCTCTCATATTTTCATCTAGAATTTGTACAGTTTTAGCTTTTATATGTTTATGTCCATGGCCCATCTCAAACTAATTCTGGTGTATTGTGTAGTGTAGGAGTTGAGGGTCATATTTTTCCAGCATATTTATTCAAATTTCCCAGTTTACTTGATGAAGAGATTTTTCCTTCTTTATTGAGAAAGATCTATTTATTTTGTGGGTCAAATTCTCATTTATTTATTTGTTTATTCTAATGTAATACTATATACTATTGATTGCTGTGATTTTAAATTGACCTTGAAATCAGATGGCATATGTCCTCAAATTTTGTTTTTCATTTTCAAGATTGTGTTTGCTATCAGAGTACCCACATATTTCCATAATCAGGAAATTAACTTTAGAATCTACTTCTTTTAACTTCTATTAAAACAACAAGGTCTTGAAAATTTTATTAATATTACATTGAAACTACAGAACACTTTGGGAATAGCTGATATCTTACAAAAATTATACCTTCCAAACTATGATTATGATATCATTTTCTATTTATGTTTCCTTTATATTCTCTCTGTAATGTCTAATAATTTTCATCATCAAAAAGCAAAATTTTTACTCTGTTTTAGTTAATTTTATTTCTAATTTATTTTATGCCTTTATGCAATTATAAATGAAATTGTAAATGTAATATCCTATGGATTTATATTGTCAGTATATTAAAAATCAACTTATTTCTATACAAAAATGTGTGTACTACAATGTTGCTAAATTCATGTATTAATTTTCATAGAATTTTATTAGTTTTTAAATATTCTAGATAAGCAATTATGTGCTTTGTAAATATATTTTTATTTCTTCATTTACAGACTTTATGTCACGCATTGATTGATTGATTGTCGTATTTTCATTGACTAGGACTTTGAGGACAAGGTTGAATGGAAATGGAGAGTGGACCACTTGCTTTGGTCTCAATCTTAGGAGAAATGAGTTCAGTATTTCACTACTATATATGTTAGCTAAGTGTATGATGATAGTTAAAGAAATTTATCAGATTGAATAATTCCCTTCATATTCCTGTTTGCTGAGAATTTTAACAATTAAACTTTGGGTTTCATCAAAAATTTTTCTGCATTTCTTGAAATAATATCCTTGTAACAATGACAAACATTTTCAAATTTAACCATTAATTATACTACTTGAATAAACCTCAGTTATATTATCTATTTTATATACTATAGATTCAATCTGCTAATATAGTGTTATGGATTTTTTATCTGTTTATGAATAATTTTTGGATATTTTTGATAGAAATCATGAAATAATTTGGGTATAAACTTTGTGAGGAAGTTTATGGTTATAGACTCAACTTCTTCAGTATATATAAGGTTATTCAAATTTCCTTTTTTTTTTTTTGCAAGTTTTTAACTTGTAATTTTTCTATTTCATTTGTTTTACAATTTATAATTTGGAATTTCAAATAATTTGTCTATTTCATCTAAGTCCTAAAATTATAAGCACAACTTAACTGATGATATACATATAATCTGTATTGATATCCCCTTTTCATTGCTGACATTTTTATTAACTTTAGTGCCTCTTGATCATGCTTGCAAGGAGTTCATCAATGATGTTAATTTTTCAAAGAACTAACTTATCTTTTTAATATTTTCTATTTTTGATGTGTTTTCTATTTCATCAGTTTCTGTGCTTTTAAAAATGCTTACTCTGTTTACAAGAATTAAGATAAAACACTACTTTAAAGTATTTTTAGTATTTATTACCATGCTTACAATTTTTTATTCTTTTCAGTCTTTGTACATTTGAGCTTTCATTTAGTATCATTCCTCTTCCACCTGAAGGATGCTACTTTAGCAATTCTTATGTAATTTTGCTGGTTACTCAGCTTTTGGTACTCTGCTTTGTTTTCATTTACAAAAACCTATTCATTTTAATTTTTAAATAATAGTTTACTGGATACTGTATTCTGGATTGTTAGATTTTAGCATCTTAGGAATATCACTCAATTATCTTCAATTTTCTGTTACTTTTGATGAGAATAGAATTTATCTTCTATGTCAGTTTGGGTCCTAGAGAAGCAGATGCCAGGAAGGAATAGATATATGATAGTCTTTGAGAGAAATGTCTACAGAGGATACTGCAAGAGGGAGTACATCATAGATGAGGAGAGGCTACAGACTATAATGAAGGTTGGACATCTGTGAAAGGAGAAAGAATTGGGTAAGAAAAATGTTACCAGGAGATTTCTAAGAAAGTCTTGACCAGACTGACCAGAAGTCTCTGAGCAAAGTTTGCCTATTCGAGAAGCCTCACAATAGTCAAAAGTGGCCCAAACTATCATCTCACCTGTGTCAGGAGGGAGATCCCTAAAGGAAATAAAAGTCTTAAAGTCGATGGCATTGGGACTCTAAAAGTATTGTGTCAGTCGCTGCAGTAAAATCCCTTTATGGAGATCTGAGGGTATGTTTATATGGTGGATAGACCCTAGGCACAATGCACCCTTATTCTCTGGCTGAATTTAATAGTTTTTCAATTTAAATTCAAGTTAATTAACATATAATGTAGTAATGGTTTCAGAAATAGAATTTAGAGTGATTCATCATTTACATACCACACCCAGTGCTCATCCCAACAAGTGCCCTCCTTAAGGTCCATTACCCATTTAGCCCATCTCCCTACCCATCTCCCCTCTAGCAACCCTCAATTTTTTCTCTGTATTTAAGACTCTTATGGTTTGCCTCCCTCTCTGTTTTTATCTTATTTTATTTTTCCTTCTCTTCCCTATCTTTATCTGTTTTGTTTCTTAAATTCTACATATGGGTGAAATTATATGATATTTGTCTTTTTCTGAATGACTTATTTTGCTTAATATAATATGCTTTATTTCCTTCCACATTGGTGCAAATGGCAAAATTTCCTTCTTTCTGATCACTGAGTAATCAGTGGGGTAGTAGAGTGGGTAAAATCAACAACTCAGGAAACAACAGGTGTTGGTGAGGATGCAGAGAAAGGGGAACACTTGTACTGTTGGTAGGAATGCCACCTGCTGAAGCCACTCTGGGAAACTAATATAGAGGTTCCTCAAAAAATTAAGCTAGAACTGTCCTATGACTCAGCAATTGAACTACTAGATATTAACCCAAAGGGTATAAAAAGGCAGACTTGAAGGGGCACATACACTCCAATGTTTATAGCAGCACTATCAACAATAGCCAAATTATGAATTTAATAATTTGAATTCACCTTTGGTATTTAGCAATTTTACTATGTCTAGATTTTGTTTGTGATTTTCTTTTTTTTTAAATGCACTATTTGAATTAGCTACTTTTCTTATATCCGTAGGTTGATGTCTTACCACATTTGGCAAATTTTCAGCATTTATTTATTTTTATTTTTATTATTTTTTAATGTTTATTTTTGACAGAGAGAGAGAGAGAGAGAGAGAGAGAGAGAGAGATAGTGAGCAGGGGAGGAGCAGAGAAAGAGGGAGACACAGAATCCAAAGCAGGCTCCAGGCCCTGAGCTGTCAACACAGAGCTTCACACAGGGCTTGAACTTACACACCATGAGATCATGACCTGAAATGAAGTCGGATGTTTAACCAACTGAGCCACCCAGGCACGCCTCAGCATGTATTTTTTCAGAGATCAAAGGTACCATTCTTTTTCTTTCTTCTTTTGTAAAAACAATTACATAAATGTCAGAAATGCTTTATATTGTTGCACACGCCTTTGAGGCTACCCCCTCTCTTTTTAAAAATTTTTAAGTTCAAATTATTTCTCTTGGCTCTTCAGGTTTTAAAATTTCCATTAGCTTGTCTTCAGATGTATCAGTCTTTTTTTTCTGTTATCTTCATTCTGTTAAGTCCATATTAAAATAATATTCATTTCAGATACTGCAATTTTTTATTTAAAATTTTCCATTCTTTTTAAGTTTCATGTTTTCTGCTGAGATAAAAATTTCTAATATGACAATGCATTCTCCCTATCTCTTTGTTAAATCTTTGAACATATCTCTATTGACTATAACATAATTTTTTTTTCTTTTTTTCAACTTTTTTTTTTTATTTATTTTTGGGACAGAGAGAGACAGAGCATGAACGGGGGAGGGTCAGAGAGAGAGGGAGACATAGAATCGGAAGCAGGCTCCAGTCTCCGAGCCATCAGCCCAGAGCCTGACGCGAGGCTCGAACTCACGGACCGCGAGATTGTGACCTGGCTAAAGTCAGACGCTTAACCGACTGCGCCACCCAGGCGCCTCATACTATAACATAAATTTTACCCATTAATTTCAACCTCTCGTTTATGTTGGTTCTTATATTGACTATTTAATCCTGATTGTGGGTTATGTTGTTTTGCTTCTTCATTTGTCTAATTATATTTTTTGTTGTATGTGGAACACATGGGTTGTCCACTGTAAGGATTTGGGATGACTTTTGTTTGGCAGGGAGCTAATTATTAGCATAATCACTTGATCCACTAATGATGGTTTTATTCTTTGTTAAAGTTTGTCTATTTTGGTTTGATCTTAGTCTTCTATATCTGATCAGTTCTAAGGTCCCTAGCACTCCAGATTTTGTGAAATCTCACTCTGTATATGCAGTCAAGTTCTTAGCCAAAGACCCACAGCCAAACAACTCTGCATAACTTCTTTCTACCCATACCTACCCTCAAATATTCAGATGGTTTAGTGGCCTCAAATTCTAAGCCCGTACTTCCCAGCTTAGAAAGACTGCTGTACTCTGTCTCAGCTCCAGCTTCCTGTGCATGGTTCAGAAAATGCTCCAGGTAGAAGGCCAGATCAAATGTGAAACTTAGTTTTTTGTGTGGTTTAAAAAAACAAACAAACAAACAAACAAAAAAACAACAACAACTTTGCACTATCTATTGCCAGAAAACAAGTGTCTGATATATTTTTTTCTAGTTTCATCATTGTTTCCTGTGAATGGCAAGGCTGGTATGAGTTACTTTATCATGATGGAAAATATCAATTTGCCTCTATCATTGTGGAATGGAAATACTCTTCCCTTTTCTTTAAAAGAGGTAAATTAAAATCCTCAGGGCATTTTCCATGAACTGCTATCACTCTACAGTTCATAAGTGCTTTACTTCTTCAATTATTTGACTAAAATTGAGAAATACCTTAAACTCATTAAATTTCATATTTATAGTTTGACATGATTATTCTAGTTATGATGTATACCTTTGATACCTGATCTGTTGAGGTGATGCATGAATTTTCATTATAAGCTTTGGGTCATACTTTTGTTTTGTTTTTGTTTTTGCTTTTGTTTTTGTTTTTCACTATGTGCCTTTTTATCTTTATCCATGTACCAATAAGATATGAAAGACAGAGCCAAAAACAAAAAACAAAAAAACAAAACAAAAAAATCTTTTCCAGAACACCAGTCTCCTAGGTTGAAACTGATCTATTACCATGAATCTTAACCAGTTTTGCCATAATTCTTCTAATATATATGTTATCTATTTTAAAAAGGAACACTATAATTTAATAATTATATGAAATACTTTATTCAGAAGATTTTTTAGATGTTTAGATGTATTCAAAAGATGTTTAGATTCAAAAGATGTCATTTAGATGTTTAGATGTTTAGATTGTCTACGCTTACTAACCTTATATAGCCATCTAAAAAAAAATAAGGGCCTGATTGCATGTTTGTGCCAACTGGATGATGAAATACCATCAACTAATCATTTGTACTTACCTTCTTTCTCTAATACAACCCTGTTTTAATGATATAAAGACACATAAAATGTCATAGAGACAAAGAAAAGCATCCTTGGCCACTTCAGTCATGCCAGTCATAGATTTCTGAGGCCATGCCCATCTCCCCAACCTGACACTTTCCATAGGAGATTCAAGTATTTCTCACTGGAAAAATTGAACAGGTATGAAAAAACAAAAAACAGAAAAAGCTCCAAGAGAGTGTCATATGTGTTTCTATCATGGGTAGTAGGTCAGACCACCATCAGGTCAGCTATCAGTGTCCATCAGCTGGTAAGCTTTCTCCATCTTACCAGCTGTTTAAAAATCTCACTATTAAGTATTAATAGTAAGTTAAGGAATATGAAACCTCACCTCTAACATTAAAACGGAAAACTAAAGGGGAAAATGAAAAAATTGCATTATTTGTGAAAACATGAGTTTTCTGATTGAAAGGGCCCATTGAGTGACCAATATTCTAACATACTACTACTACTACTAGTAGGATTATGATGATTCAAACCAAGGCACATCATTATAGAACTTTAGAATACTGGGTAAAAATCAGATCTTAAATCTTACCTAAAGAAAGAGAAATATATATATATATATATATATATGGAATCACCATAGATCACCCACATGGAAATGGGAGTAAAAACAGTTTCATTTTACAATGGCAATATTTTGATGACAAAGTACAACACCTTTAAATTCTAACGATATATATCAATTAAGTATTTAGGGGAAGAATCAAAGTGTTTTGAATCATATTTGAATTGATAATTTACCTCCCAAACACGTTTTTTTTTTTAACGTTTTTTATTTATTTTTGAGACAGAGGGAGACAGAGCATGAACGGGGTAGGGGCAGAGAGAGAGGGAGACACAGAATCGGAAGCAGGCTCTAGGCTCTGGGCCATCAGCCCAGAGCCTGACGCCAGGCTCGAACTCATGGACCGCGAGATCGTGACCTGAGCTGAAGTCAGACGCTTAACCGACTGAGCCACCCAGGTGCCCCTGTTTTTTTTTTTTTTTTTAATTCAGAAACTAATGAAAGGTTTTATCCAGAAAATGAAGGGAATAATCCAAAAAAGAAGAAGACATGTAATCTCATACAGTAAAGTGTCAAAAAAAGGATCAGTACAAGAGCTATTTTATCCAACCCAGAAAGAACCTAGCATAGCAGCAGGAAGCATGGCAGCCCCAGGAGGGAACTCAGAAGATAAAAAGAAAAAAACTGATGTTTGCTAGCATGTGGACAAGATTCGTCTACATAAGTATGCAGAATGTATCTCCTAATAAGTACATAGACAGCAATGCGATGGACAAAATAGTCAATTATTATATTTAAGAAATTTGGGAGTAACACTTTGTAATAAGATATTTACCCATCATTTGAGTCTAAAATTAACAATTTTACACATCCACAGGTGCTACTAGTTTCATTTTAAAAAGTGATATAATTAGGTTGACAGGATAAAGTTAGGAGAAGGAGAGGATAAGGGAATATTGTCAACATATATAATCTAAAATTGGGTGGATCAAGAAATGAAACATACCTTTGTTGGATCTTTTTATATTTGATTGGCACAGGAGAGCAATTTTACTTTTGTTTCATAGTTTTAATCTCTTCTACGACAAAAGCTGATCTTGAATTATTTCATTGTCTCTCTTTTCAGGCAGAGTTTACACTCAATGCAGTTTACCAACGAATTACATCATTTTTTTGGTAATTTTGCATTTATGTTTGACTTGTATTTGTCTATTTAATTAAGTACAGTTTATAACCATTACTTTTGTGAGGGTTTGTGATGGTAAACTTATATAGCCTTTTTCTAAAAATGTGTTTCTCTTAGCTGGCCTCAGTCTCTAAAGATATTTTATTAGTTTATAAAATTCCAAAGTGATAGTATTCCTTGGCATTAAAAATACATAATTCTATTGTTTTCTAGCTTCTATTGATGCAAATTGTGTGCTATTAGTCCAGCCACCACTAATTTTTAGCTAAAAATCTCAAAAATCTAAAAAATTTTTTAGATAAAAATTAGCCTTTTCCTTATTTTTCATGTCTCATTATGATACATATAGCTATAAATTTATCTTTCTTCTTCTTTTAGGTTCACACGGCAGCTTTAATCTAAGAAGTCATATCTTTCCACAATCTAAACAATTCTCAGCTAATGACTGTTCAAATATTGCTTCTATGGCACATAATATTAACATTTGTTTTATTGAGAAACAATATTTATCGGTAGATCTTCATGTTCACAGATGGATAGGTACAGAGATAGACACATACATTTATACATATTTAGAGAGTGAGAAATTTGATATTGGTAACTCATAAAAAGACTTATAATTAAAATATCTGTCTACTAAAACTAGGATATGTTGAAAAATTAGTATATTAATTTCCCAGAAAACTAAATTTAGGATTAATCATTGCATTATAATTTACAATGTTATCCCCCAAGTTGATGAGGTTCTAGTATTTCTATACTAATAATTTAAAAACTTGAGTTGTGGGGCACCTGGATGGCTCAGTTGGTAAAGCATCTGACTCTTGATCTCAGCTCAGGTCATGATCTCAGGGTTCATGGGATTGAGCCCTGCATCGGGCTCTGAACTGATAGTATGAAACCTGCTTGAGATTCTCACCCTCTCTCTCCACCTCTACCCATTCATGCTCTCTCTCTCTTTCTCTCAAAATAAATAAACATTAAAAATAAATAAATAAAAACGAGTTGTTAGATATTGCAAATAGTCACTATCTGTATTATGATCATGAATTCCTAGACAATGAGGTTACAGAAATTTGTACCGGGAAAGAAGGGTATCTTCTCAAATTACCATATCACCAATATTAGACATTTTATAAGCCACAATAATTATATTTAATAATTGTGTTGAATGCCACACGAATAATGTGGTCTTATTCTCTGTTCAACCATAATTTACTATAGATGAATAATGAATAAGCAAAATAATTATTGATTGTCATAGCTCTTGATCCAAATATTTTTTCTTTCTTGTATATATGTGTGTGTCTAGGTGCACATATATACAAGATATGTATATATACAAAGTACATACATGTATTTACACAATTATGCATATGTACATGTATATTTGTATATGTAGCTATGTACAGTTGTGTGTGCGTGTGTATATTTCTAATCAATGACTGAAAAGAATAAACATTTAAATGTTAATCAACTCTGTCTTATGTACCATATAGTAATGTATTGTGTTTGGGGTCACAAAATACATTCAAACCATCTTTTAGTTTGAGACTACTTCATATATACTTAAATTAATGTTAGCATAAGAAATCATGTTTAATTATGTAAACCATGACCCTGAAATTTAATAAAAATTAAAACTGATATTAAGGATCTTTTAAAATTAACTGCATCTTTGGTTTTATTTCTGTTTCCATCCTAACATGAATAATAAAAGCTATCATTTATTAAGGTTTCTCTATACGTATGACCCATTATAGCCCTGGAAAAATGCCTAATATCAGTCTATGCCACTCTCCTCTCTAGTTGTTATTAATAGAATGCTTATTTTTATTATCATTTATCTCCTTTCATCAAGTGCCTGATGCAAGTATACACATGGGCTAATAAATTCTTAGGTGCACAGATGAATAAGGTAAAGTTTCTAGGCTAAAAATGCTGAGAGATTAATAGAGGATAGATAATTGTGTACAAATACCTGCGATGCAATAAATAGTTGAGGTCTTATCAAAAGGTTTGGGAGTCTAGGTTATAACATGTCTCATATGGACCATTGCTATGGAGTGAATAGTGTTCCCCCCCAAATCATGTTGAAACCCTAACTCTTATTGTGGTGGTATTTAGATATGAGGCCTCGGGGAGGTAATTAAGATTAGATGAGGTCATGAGCATGGAACTTTCATAATAGGATTAGTGTCCTTTTAAGAAAAGAAGCCAGGGGAGCCTCTGTGGCTCAGTTGGTTAAACATCAGACTTCAACTCAGGTCATGATCTCGCAGTTTGTGAGTTTGAGTTGAGCCCCACATTGGGCTCTGTGCTCACAGCTCAGAACCTGGAACCTGCTTCACATTCTGTGTGTCCCTCTCTGCCTGCCCCTCTCCTGTTTGCACTGTCTCTGTCTCTCAAAAATAAATAAATTTCAAAAAAGAAAAAGAAAAAGAAAAGAAGCCAGGGAGCTAGCTCTCTCTCTTTCCCCTTGCACACTTAAAGAAGAGGTCATGTGAACACCAAAGGAGATGGAGGCAGTCTGCATAACAGGAAAAGAGCCTTCACCAACACCCAACCATACTGGCACTCTGATCTTGGACTTACAGCTTCCAGAACTGTGAGAAAATACATTTCTGCTGTTCAAGTCATCCAGTCTATGGTATATTGTTATGGCAGCCCTAGCTGTCTAAGACAATCATTAACAAAAGTCATGTCACAAACATTATTGTTGAAGTTCACAAAAGGAAACCTGGAGATTGATAAATCCTTTAAATAACCTCTCTCTCATCTCTAGGTACATTAATTATAAGTCTGTTTCTTATAGGTCTAATTACTTACCAGTCAAGAAAAATATCTCCTAGAATCTGAGATCTATAAATGCTTAAACAATCCTCTGCTTTTGTACCTCTACCATTTATCAAGCCTGTGACTGTTGTTCTCTGCTTTTCCCTGGAGCATTGCTTCTAGGTTTCCACTAATTGATGCCTCACTTCAGTTACCCAGAAATCAGTAGCTCAATCCCAGTCCATCACCCACTTAGGGTAAAGAAAATCTCCCAGTTTCTTCTTGCAGTTGCAGCTGTCCCCTACTTTTTTTTTTATTGAACTTGTTTTGTTAACAATAAGAGGGGCATTGCTCTCTGAAATAAAGATCCAGACTCTTTCCTCCATCTGTTATATTCAGCTCTATAACCAGCACAACCTTCTCCCTATGCTGTATATTTTGTCTTATTATCAATGCAACTGCAAAAATTTAGAGGTCACGGTCTCCCTGTTATCAACATTTGGCTGTCCAGGCAAATGAGTAACATATATAAGAGAGTAGAAAAGCAAAGTGTATATCACATAGCAAATAGTTCAGCAAGGCACAATATTATAACATAAATAAAAGAAACCACATATTTTTAGTGTCACAATTTCCTAGAACTTAAATCAAGACAAGTGGACAATGGAAGATTTTACTCCACATCTGAGATAATTATAACCTCTAGATTTTGAAGTGGGAACTAATCTTTAAATGCTAGAACAACAAATATCTCTGAGAGAAAAACTAGCCTGTGGGTAGGAGGACAGCTGCAGAATGCAATTGTAAATGTTAACTTGCAGGAGAACAGTATTTTACTTGAGTACAAATTATAAGCAATCGTACTTAGTAAGATGATTAGCTGTTCTGATTTTTAACACCTACAGTTTGCTGGCTGTCCACAGTCTCACTTCCTAGAGTTAGTTTTTATTGTCTGTGTTATCATTCTGTTGTAGATCAATGACTTTCTTTGTTTCTCCCTAAACATTTTATGTTTCTCCCTAAATGTTTCTCCCTAAACATTTTACTGAAATTCTTCCTAACCTATACAGTTTGGGTCATTATCTTTACACTTGGTTCAATATTTAGTTATATTATTTTCTTACTAATAGTGAAATGTATGTTTGTGATAACATTCCTGTTGTAACATGAAGCTACCTTACCATTATTAGGATGCAAACCTGGCAAGCCAAAGTAACGTCTTTTTCCCCCTTAAATTAAGTAAGGTCATCAGAATACAATTTTTACATATAATTTTTATTGGTTGATTGAGACATTCAATTTGTTTTCTAAGAAAATACAAGGTATCACTATTCACTCAACAAAAATTTATTGAGTCGCAACTATGTGCAAGGCATTACTTTAGTGATTAGAAATACAGAAGTGAACCAAAGAAAACACATGCCTTCCTGGATTTTGCATCCTTATAAAGAGTGACAGACAATAAACAAAATGCCTGCCCACTTGTCCTATTGTGCCTCAAACACACTGACTTTCTTGTCCATCTTCCAATATCTGGCTTCATCAAAATCTTCAAGTAATTTCTCAAATAATACCCTTGGCAATTAGATCTTCCCTGTTGGCCCTATTTAAAATTCCACCCAGCTTCCACTATCCACATTGCCAATTCACTTTCCCTACTTTTTTCAAAAAGGTGCCATTGTAATCTTGCATAACAGTGTTTATGGTCTCTCCCACTTAAAATGTGAGTCCATAAGGAATTTCGTTGTTATTGTTGTTAATTGCTATAACCCCCAGTGCTTTGAATATGCCTGGCATTATGATAGGTGATCAAATATTTGGTGTATCATTAATAGGCGAGGAGGCCCAAAGAGAATTGGATTCTGGCATTCTGGATCAGGAGCTTCAAAATGGTCAAAAACCTCCATCTTTTACTCCTATATTTATCTTTATTCTCATCCCTACCCCTATCTTTAATAATTGTCATGAAAATTCTCTTCCTCTGTATGCATCAAACTTCCCTCAAGAGAGTCAAGTCTAAATCTTCCTTTAGAGATTGAAATCCCACGGAAAAGACACATTCTATGCTCCTCAGTGTCAGTGTCAATTCCCTGAAAGACTCCAGGGACCCACTCCTGTGGTAAAGGAGAAAAGGGCAGTTCTGAAAGGAAAAAGCAGCTCAGAAGAGCAAAAAGAAAGAAATGCTATTACACCCAGAATCCCAGTCCTGTGGAGAAAGTTAAAATAACAGCCCAGTTGATTTTTATTATTTGCTTCTTTCCTGTAGACAATAATGTCTATGTTTGTTCTCTAAATAACAGTGGTTATTGAATAGCATTATCAAACCAGAATATGATGTACTTCTTAACTAAAGCAGTTAAAATATTTAGATAAGGGCACTCACAATGTCAGCATTAAATCTATTCAAAAGTCTTTCATAATGGAGATCAGAATGCTTGAATTAGAATTCAGAATAAGTTACTTCATATTTTGGGGAGCCAATTTTTTTTAATTTTATTTTTTAAAATTTACATCCAAATTAGTGTACAGTGCAACAATGATTTCAGGAGTAGATTCCTTAATGTCCCTTAACCATTTAGCCCATCTGCCCTCCCACAACCCCTTCAGTAACCCTCTGTTTGTTCTCCATATTTATGAGTCTCTTCTGTTTTGTCTCCTTCCCTGTTTTTTATTATTTTTGTTTCCCTTCCCTTATGTTCATCTGATTTGTGTCTTAAAGTCCTCATATGAGTGAAGTCATATGATATTTGTCTTTCTCTGACTAATTTTGTTTAGCATAATACCCTCCACTTCCATCCACGTAGTTGCAGATGGCAAGATTTCATATATGTATGAAATACATATTTCATACATATGTATATGTATATATATATATATATATATATATATATATATATATATATACATACCACATCTTTTTTATCAACTCATCCATCGATGGACATTTGGGCTCTTTCCATACTTTGGCTATTGTTGATAGTGCTGCTATAAACATGGGGGTGCATATGTCCCTTCAAAACAGCATACTTGTATCCCTTGGATAAATACCTAGTAGTGCAATTGCTGGGTTGTAGGGTAGTTCTATTTTTAATTTGTTGAGGAACCCCCATACTGTTTTCCATAGTGGCTGCACCAGCTTGCATTCCCACCAACAATGCAAAAGAGATCCTCTTTCTCTGCATCCTTGGCAATATCTGTTGTTGCCTGAGTTGTTAATGTTAGCCATTCTGACAGGTCTGAGGTGGTATTTCATTGTGGTTTCAATTTGTATTTCCCTGATGTTGAGTGATGTGGAGCATTTTTTCATGTGTCGGTTGGCCATCTGGATGTCTTCTTTGGAGAAGTGTCTATTCATGTCTTTTGCCCATTTCTTCACTGGATTATTTGTTTTTTGGGTGTTGAGTGTGATAAGTTCTTTATAGATTTTGGATACTAGCCCTTTATCTGACATGTCGTTTGCAAATATCTCCTTCCATTTCATGGGTTGCCTTTTAGTTTTGCTGATTGTTTCCTTTGCTGTGCAGAAGCTTCTTATTTAGATGAGGTCCCAGTAGTTCATTTTTGCTTTTGTTTCTCTTGCCTCTGGAGATGTGTTGAGTAAGAAGTTGCTGCGGCCAAGATCAAAGAGGTTTTTGCCTGCTTTTGATGGCTCGAGGATTTTGATGGCTTCCTGTCTTACATTTAGGTCTTTCATCCATTTTGAGTTTATTATTGTGTATGGTGTAAGAAAGTGGTCCAGGTTCATTTTTCTGCATGTCACTGTCCAGTTTTCCCAGCACCACTTGCTGAGGAGACTGTCTTTATTCCATTGGATATTCTTTCCTGTTTTGTCAAAAATTAGTTGGCCACACGTTTGTGGGTCCATTTCTGAGTTCTTTATTCACCAGTTTAATTTTTGAACTGAAATTTGACCACAGTAACTGTAAAGCCATTTTCTGTTTTGCCAATCATTTATTCTAAATTAGGTATTTGTGGAGTTAAGAAGTTCGATGTATTTTTGAAAAAGTTCCTACAAATAAGGAGTATTTGGGTAGATATGAAAATGGACATATACGAAGTATAAACTAATGTCTATTAGTTTGTTTTCTACTAAGGGAGATCTGCAAATAAAAATAAGACCAACTTTGTCAGGTTCTTTTTAAGTTTTATTTATTTATTTTGAGAGACTCAGAGACAGTGTGAGTGGGGGAGGGGAAGAGAGAGAGGGAGAGAGAGAATCTCAAGCAGGCTCAGCACTGATAGTGCAGAACCTGACGTGGGGCTCGAACTCATGAAACCACGAGATTATGACCTGAGCCGAAACTGAGAGTTGGACGCTTAACCAACTGAGCCACCCAGGCACCCCATATCTTTGTTAGTTTCTTAACAAACTCAAGAAATGTTATTCTTGTAGCCATTGTTTTCTTTCTTTTTGTTTTTGGATTTAAAAATATAAGAACACATTTTATTTTTTGTAAATGCTTACTCATTTTTTTTGAGAGAGAGAGAAACAGAGAGAGAGAGAGAGAGAGAGAGAGAGAGAAACAGAGTGTGAGTGGAGGAAAGTCAGAGAGAGAAGGAGACACAGAATCTGAAGCAGGCTCTAGGCTCAAAGCTGTCAGCACAAAGCCCAACACAGGGCTCGAACTCACAAACCACAGGATCATGAGCAGAGCCAAAGTTGGATGCTTAACAGATTGAGCCACCCAGGTGCCCCTAAGAACACATTTTAAATGTTTCAATCTATACACAGAAGTAATGAACTTAAGTCAATATATAAATTAGGTGATATGTCGCATGTTACCAAAACAATTTAGTGTAACATCTCTCCCAAGTTAGAATTAAATTTAACCATTACTTTTACTAAAATGATACATTAAAAACAAATAAGGCCAAATAGGTTATTTTGCTATCTGATCATAAGGGACAAATCTAGCAATAATTGTTACATGATTCTGAACAACAACTGCACATCGACACTCTCAAAGTTCTTCTCCTTTACTAGGCTGTCTGTCCAGTCACTTAATGACTTTAAGATACCTCCTAGCCAGTGCTCACCTGGCCTATTAAGTAACTCACCAAAACAAAGGCATGCTGTTTAGTAAAGTCTGTAGATTTATCTTCATTACTTTCTCTGTTACTGAAGAAGAAGATTTCATATTGAACTTCATTTGCCACTCTTAGCTTTATTACTGGGCTCTCCCTCGTACAATTTGGACCATTTTTCTGCTAACCCACTGCTGATACTCTATCTGAACTGCTCCCACAGTGTCTCAACTCTTAAAACATAGACATGTTGATTCTCTCATACCATCCTTTAACATCCCATGCCTCAAGGTGAATTTAGTTCCACAGGCTCTTGAAATCAAATCTTTTGGTTGGTTCCACTGATTTTTTTAAGTTTTAACTTGGTAAATTTTAAATTTAGAAATCAATGAAAAAATAAGTGTTGTTAAACATATAAAATTTTCCCAATGCATTTGCCATTTTTTCTATAGCATTACAGACCCTGCTAAGCATTTATTATGCAACATGTGAAAAATTATTTCATTTTACAAAAGCAAAGAACATAAATCTTAGAGTTCACAGTTTCACACTTGCTGTAGATAAATGGTAGATGCTGATGCTTAACCTGCTCCAGGGGAGCTTAAAAATTTTTGAAATGCTGGTAAACACTAGTTATAGTTTAAAAACAATAAAACTCTAAAAGGTGTGTATGAATATGCACTGTGTATGTATGTGTGTATATATATACATATATTAGTGTATATATACATTACTATATCATATATATGATATAGTAATATATATATATATAGGAATACATATATAAGAATGTATATATGTATATATATATATGTATATGTATATTCTCAAATAATTAGTTATCATCTTCACTTGAAATTTACTTATAATTTCTGAAAGACAAGTAAAATGTGATGAATGGAATTGAAGACACAAAAGATACATGCTGATGCCTGAAAAGAAGGAATTGCTGAAAGATTAGCAGAAACAAATAGTACTTTATAAACATAATCTCAAAGAAACAGGAAGAAAATTTTACCTTCACTTGATACCTATACTTGATGTTTAATATAGGGAAGAAAGGAGTCAGTCTTTGACAGTGAAACAAAGTGGGTAAATAGGTAGGCTCTGAAAATAGATTGCAAGGTTCAAATACCAGAATCAGCACTCACTGGTTCTGTGACATGGGGATGCCTCAGTGTCTTTATGTGGAATCTGAGAATATTACCTGTCTCATACTGGTGTGATCAAGATTCAATGAGAAAATCAGTGTAATTGTTTATTTAGCTTAGACATTAATGAATGAATGAATGAATGAATTAATTAATTAATTAATTTGAGAGAGAGAGAGCAAAAGAGAACACAAGCAAGGGAGGGGCAGAGAGAGAGGGAGAAAATCCCAAGCAGACTCCCTGCTGTTAGCACAAAGCCAGACTTGGGGCTCAATCTCAGGAACTGTGAGATCATGACTGAGCCACCCAGGTGCCCCTCAGGCATCAATAATTTAGGTTACTGTTTAAAATAAACATTCTGGGGCGCCTGGGTGGCGCAGTCGGTTAAGCGTTCGACTTCAGCCAGGTCACGATCTCGCGGTCTGTGAGTTCGAGCCCCGCGTCGGGCTCTGGGCTGATGGCTCGGAGCCTGGAGCCTGTTTCCGATTCTGTGTCTCCCTCTCTCTCTGCCCCTCCCCCGTTCGTGCTCTGTCTCTCTCTGTCCCAAAAATAAATAAAAAACGTTGAAAAAAAAAATTAAAAAAAAAATAATAAAAAAAAATAAAATAAACATTCTATTTACTATTTAAGTGGTTCCCAAAATTATGGATAATACTTTGAGATTATATGTCCCTTAGATTTTTTAGGACAAACTAAATTATTTTTTTTAGAATTCCACGTATCAGTATTTCTTTACTCCCACTGCATTTTGTAATATAAAAAACTCTGTTAACAACTTTTCCATCCAGAAATCTGTTAGCAGTGAAAATAAGTTGTAACTGTGACATATAACTATGCAGGCTTCTAATGTTCATTCTCAAACTGAGCTGTCCTAAAGAACTATTTGACTTACTTTAACTAATAATTTAAACCCTGGGGGCACCTGGATGGCTCAGTTGGTTCAATGTCAGATTCGTGATTTCGGCTTTGGTGATGATCTCATGGTTCCTGAAATCTCATGGTTCCTGAAATCGAGCCATGCATTGGGCTCTGTGCTGATAAGGCAGAGCCTGCTTGGGATTCCCTCTTTTCCCATCTCTCTCCCATTACCTCACTATGCTCTTTCTTTCTCTATCAAAATAAATAAATAAACTGGGGTGCCTGAGTAGCTCAATAGGTTAATCATCTGACTTTGGCTCAGGTCATGATCTCACAGCTTGTGAATTCAAGCCCCGCATCAGGCTCTACGCTGACAGCTCAGAGCCTGGAGCCTGATTCGGATTCTGTCTTCCTCTCTCTCTCTGCCCTCCCCTGCTCATGCTGTCTCTCTCAAAAATAAATAAACATTAAAAATAAATAAACTAAAATAGTAATAATTTAAATGCTAAATTAGTAACTTGTCATCTGATGTATTTCAAACATTTGGAAACAACTAAAACATGCACAAAACAGTCATAGTAGCAGTAGTAAAACTAATATTTCCTGAGAAACTTAACAGGAACCCATGGGGGAGGGGAAGGAAAAAAAAAAAGAGGTTAGAGTGGGAGAGAGCCAAAGCATAAGAGACTCTTAAAAACTGAGAACAAACTGAGGGCTGATGGGGGGTGGGAGGGAGGGGAGGGTGGGTGATGGGTATTGAGGAGGGCACCTGTTGGGATGCGCACTGGGTGTTGTATGGAAACCAATTTGACAATAAATTTCATATATTGAAAAAATAAATAAATAAAAATAAAAAAATAATAAAATAAAAATATGATAACTAAAATTGGTAATATTATTTATATTCAGTATTTTATAGCCTACAGATCTTTTGATAAATCCTTTAACTAAAATATTTGTTCCTCTATGCACTTTTCAAATTAAGGCAATAGTAATAATAGTATTCACAAATATAAAAGATAAAGTTTATTAAGTCAATTACTGAAATTCTGTTTGGTTTACAAATAATATACAGAAATGCCTACAAATTGGATTGAATATATTATTTGCTAGTTCAGGGGTCCTTTTTATTTTTGGAGAATATAAAAGAAAGGGGCACATTTATAGTAGCATACAACTTCACTAAGGAATCTATAAAATACAATTATTTCATACATATTTGTTTCTAATTCCAGAATTTGGTTCTAACATAGGGGAGATTACACAGCCAAGTGAAACCACAAACTACTTGGAAATTTGTGACTAGCTCATCTCAGAGGATAAATGTCATGGAAAAAATGTTGTTTTCAGGTAAAGTACTGGAAGAATAGTCAATTAAAAATTCATTGGTGATATAGAAATATATAAGGATCATCATGCTCTCTTTTAAGACTTCAGAAGCACAATTTTCAAGCACTGGTTTCCTAGTTTCCAAGACAGAAGTCTCAAGTTGTTTAAAAATAATCTAACCCTATTAATGAATGTTCATTTTGTATCCCTCCACTCACTGATCCAATAAGAATGCTTGTAGGTTACTATATACTGTGCCTTTGAACAGGATTGCAAATATAAAAGTCTAACAGTTTCTTCATGTGATGCGAAATTAAGGAAACATTTGGCTGATTCTTTCCCTCTAGAAGGTAATAATATAAATAGTTTGGCAAAAATTACTTCTTTTCAATGCTCTGATATCTGCAAGCTTACATCATACTCTGTGAAACATTATAACCCACAACCTTGCCTCAAAACATAAAGGTAGGAAACAAGTTATTCTCACATTCCAAAAAAAGTAATGAGAATGTAAATACGCATTTCAAAAATCTCATTTTTAGATATTAGTTTTATATTTTACATTCCACTTCATTTTGCTTAAAATGAATTCTGTTGTAATTTGTGTTGGTTTCTCATTCTTATTGTTTGAAATCTTACTTGGCGAAAGCCAGCACAAAAACCACAAATATCCATGCAAAGAATTCATGCATAATTTGAAAATGATCATCATATTTATATTCATGAATTTTTATTCAGAAAGCTGTCAAAGTGAAACCATTTAAGAAAATGGAAGACAACATATTTTTTCTATTAGGGAACTTAATCTACACAGATGTAAAGGAAGGAATCTGAGGTAGTCATGTTTCTATTAAGTGATGTTGATATATATGGTATAAGTGAACACTATCTGAAAAATTTTATTTGAATATGTTCATTTAATTTAACGGTTGTTTTTAATAGATTGGAAAATTGACATCTATCAGCTGTACCCAACCCCATATTTGTATGGGTTTGATTTTTTTCTGGGTTCATATATAGTCGATTCTTAAAATAGATTATATTATTCTCTACTATTTCTTATTATTTCACAGTTAGCCTGAGCCCCAAATTAACTCCATGTCTGGCCCTTACATAAATGAGCTGAATAAATTTAAAATAAAGTTTTCCAGCACGTACTATAGATAAGAGTTTGTGCATTAGTATTTTCTTTTACCACATATTTTAGGTGACTATTAACTTTTTAAGTCCGTTTTCACAGTGATAGGTAGGCTACATCCTCATAAGCACCAGCTTCTTCAGGCCACATCTATCTTGAATCCCTTCCTATTAGTTACAAAGAAAAAGTGTCTTGTCTTGTGCTGCCAGGCTGACTTTCTTTCCATGTTATCAAACTTCTACCCTGTGCTTTCTCTCTTCTCCAGGGCTTTCTCTCTTCATGATTGCACTTCTTACATATTTAGCCTTCTCTCTCCGTTGACTCTTTTTTTCAGAAAAAAACATGATTATATGTCGCCCATCTTATAAAACTCCTTAGGCTCTGGCTTTCACTTTACTTCTACATTTTTTTCTCTCCTTAGTTAACAGCTCATTCTTTTTTAATGTTTGTTTGTTTGTTTGCTTGCTTGTTTGTTTGTTTGTTTATTTAGGGAGAGAGAGAGAGAAAGAGAGAGTATGTGTACATGAGCAGGGGAGAGGCAGAGAGAGGGGGAGAAAAAGAATCTCAAGCAGGTTCCCCACTGTCTTTGTGGACCCCAGTGCAGGGCTTGATCTCACGAACTGTGAGATCATGACCTGAGCTAAAATCAGGACTCAGACCTCAACCAACTGAGCCACCCAGGTGCCCCTTAACAGTTAATTTTTAAAGAATATTTCCTAATTTCAATAAGAATGCATGTATAATATTTTGGAAAAACACCCCAGAAAAGCTCGAGGAAGAAAAGCAAATACTCCTAACTCCACCAAGAATTGCTGTTTTTCACACTGACATATAACAATCACATATCACTGCCCATGTGCATAAATAACTCTTTCAACAGAAATGGGACCATGCCACACATAGTGTTTGAAACAGTTAATATATCTATAACATTAAATATTATTTGAGAACAGCAGAAATTTTCTACTATATACAGCACAATCTGCGTTCTGTCAGCAACATTCCAGTGAAATTAATTTAGCAATGTCACTACTGTTTGTTAAATTTCCCAGTGGAAACGGTACTTTTAAGAATTCCTATCACTCACTCTCCTGAGGTTCCTCTTTGCTACTGGACTAACTCTTCTCTTCTGGATTCTCTATACCTCCCAGGCCATTCTGTACGCTCCCTGCTTAGATAATCCCATCTACATTCACGGTTCCAGTTACCATTTTATGATTACTTCCAGAATGGTTCTCTGGTACAGCCTCCCTGGATCATCAATCATCTCACCTTGCATGTATGTAAATGTCTAATAGACCAGGCAACTGAGATTTAGTCTAACAAAAACCAGATTTATCATCTTATTCAGAAAAATGCTTTCCTGGGCGTGTCAGGCCAAGCTGCTGGGTGCTGTTTCCAACTTGGTTCCTTCCCGTGTCACTACATGGTGTCTGGGTTAGATTCTGTTTCATAAATATACATGGATTTATTCTCTCTTCTCATTTCTTTGTTTATTACAGGCAGCAACATATTGCACTGGGGTCATTGCAAAATTTATCCACGTAGTCTATTTACCTCTTGCCTTTTCACATCCACATCGACCCTAGGCACCTCTGCCATTTCCTAAAAAGCAAATTAAATCACTAAATTAAATCATTAAATTAAAATAAATTGTCCTGCTTATACTCTTTAAGGACTCAGCTAACCACCCCTTACAGAGCTGTGTAATCTTTATGTTTTCCTGAACTTATCTTCATTTTCCTTTTGCCCCATCTCAGTCCACTTTCTTTCCTTGATGATACTGCCCTTGATTATACTCACCTACCTCATAAAACCTTACGTATTCTGTTCCTTCTGCTTGGAATACCCTTTGCTTCTTATTCACCTCATGACTTTCAAGTTTTCAGGCTTCATCTGACATCTTCCCAGTGTTCACAGTAAAGTAAGTTTATTTCTTATTTCCCAATATCTACATGTCTATATATATATATATATATAGACATAGATATTTATATCATTGTTATGACATCCTTAATATCTCTATCATCTCTATGTATCTCTATCATCTCTATGTTTCTATCTATATATATAACAATATATTAAGATTGATTCCACGTCTCCCCTCAAACTCCATGATTTGTATGTCTTTGAGTTTTCCTTGAACACCTAATATTTTGTCATCTCCATTTTTGTATGTACAGTTCCTGGCATATAATAAAACCACTAATGGTGAGTAGTATTGACTAAGTAGTAATTCTTTGTATGTATTACGAATATATTCTTACAATGTATTTGAGAGTTAAGAAGACCTAGAATTTAGAAGTCTCACCCCCTACAAAGAATTTTACTTGCACAAGTTTATAAACGGCTAACGTGTGGCAAATATGGATTTTGAACCCTAGCATTCTAATTTTAGACCCTCTTTCTTTACACTCAATACGGATGTGAGTAATGAACAAATGAGTGAATAAGAACGTAAGTTTTACACAAATGTAATAGGGTTTGGCTTTGTTTTCTTTTAACTGTCTCATCCAGGGCCATTTAATGAGTCCAGATTTGCTCTTTACTATGTGATTACCTACATCTCTAGTAAAGGTAGTTTTATAATAGAGTCATAAATGCCTATCTGAAATTGGAGGCCTTTGTGCAATTTTCATCTAAGAACACAAAAGAGAATTCTGTGAGGGTAGGAAGGCAATAAGGGTCTTATGTCGTATAAGCCATGACTATCTCTCGCCAGCGTATTCTGCATTTCAAGCAATCATAGAAGTGGGGCTCCTCAACAGGTCTACACAGTGTACAAATATGATCCTACTACTTCCAGCCCAAATTATTTTCTGTTCTGATGCAAACCTCTAACATCAAATTTAAAAAAAAGTAAAAAAAAAAAAAAAGCAGACAAAACAAAAGCAGCAATAAAGATATAATGCACAACTGTCTGGAGGAATTATCATTTTCTCCACCTACATAAAAGCATTCTTTCCCCATATAAAACATAGAACATTGTGTCCAGTACTAGAGCAGAGTAATCACATTTTTACACTAAAGATGTGATATGGGAAACAAATGACAGAATCTTCATAATGGAAACCTATTGGTCTTTTCCAAAATCTGCGCATCATGACTTCTTAAGTAACAGAAGCAACAATATAATCTAGTATTTTAATGACAATGTCAAGCTGGTAGGAACAAAATTTTAGAAAAAGCGAGAAGTGTTATCTCTCTTCAGATAAAGTGTATTATCCCCTCATGATGTCTTATGCCTCCCATCTACAGCTGAAAGAAATGTTTTTTTCTAGAAGAAAAGTTTGTTATGCCCCGAGGTAGGTGATTTCCTCTTGGAAAAAGAAAGGTACAGAGAAAAGAATATGAAAAGAGAATATTTTAGATTTTAAGCAGCAATGGCCTGAGTAAGAATATCATATGGAATATTCCTAACACAAGTGGGAAAAAATCATCCTACAGGACAGATGATAATAGGAGTATTTAGAATAGAGAACATACTCTTGCAAAATTAGTTATCAATGCCAGTTATACAGTTTAGAAAAGCAAAATATTATGCAGACATTAAAGGAAAATATTAAATTAGCTGGAAAAAAAGCTGTGCCCATATGTCTCATCAGCACATTTATTTCAGTAAGCACCTACATGTTCAGTCACCAATATGCAATCAAGAAATGAATTTGGCTATGTAGGAGGCTGTGTGGGCAATAAAGAAAAATAAAACAACCAGAGAAAATTATTTACAATGTCATTAAAACAGAGGGAAATAAACTAATGCTTTGGATTCTCTTCAATTCACATTTTCACTAAAAATATATGCAATATTCTACTTTAGAGCTGGAGCCAAATAGCCTGGCCATACTGTTGATATTATCAACAATTAAGCTGTAGACAAGATTGATAGAAGAAATTTGGATATTCACAAAAATATGAGACTGTAATACAAGCTGGGTCAGGCAAGATTAATTTAGTAGTTTTGCATCAGCAGGATATATCAAGGACACGCAGGAAAACTACACAGTTAGGTGACATTTAATGTAAGTATTTGCCCTATTTCTTGATACCCCTCTTTTAATAAAACTCTACTGAAACTCCTTATATAAACATGTACTTCTCTTTGACTATCAACTACCCCCATATAGTTAACCTGGCTTTCGTTTCCTTCACAGCATCTCAAATTAAAAAAAATAATAATCGTAATTATAATTTCCTATTTCTCATTCAAGACCTATATTTAATTAATTAAGCCTGCTGGTTCTGGATAATAAAAAAGTATGATTTTATTAAGCTAATTTATAATAATAAAATGTGAATGACTGATGGATTACTTCCCTAAGTAACTTTCTGAGGTAGGAGATCAAAATCCTGAAAAGCACAATCAAATACATGTATATGAATATTTGTGAAATGTATGGGGCAGAGATTTTGAATTATAGCATCATTTAAATTCCCTTGCAGTAATGTTAGTTTCTTTTCTCCTCCGTCCATTGTTATGCTGTAATTACCAGAATCAATGATTTCGTGAACACATACTTAAAGCAAAATATGAAAATTAGGAATGAATCCAAGGTCACAAAATCAGTTATCTCCAAAGATCAGGAAGATGAGGTAAATAAAAAAGGGAAGCAGATTTGATAACACATGCCTCATCTAAGCAGTGGAAATTATTGCCAAATGGAAATACAGATCTTGTGTTGCAAACGTTCCAACTTTCAAGAGAAGTTGGGATTTAGACCCTTATGAGAAATGTGCTAATGTTTAAACATTGGCAACTAATTCTTTCTTTTTTTTTTAAATTTTATGTGAGACAAAAAGAAAACTTCAATGAGCCCAAATTCTGGGACGGCCATTATAATGGAGTAGAAATGTATAGAGTGGTGTATTTTGCAACCCACCCTTGTTGTGTACTAGGCAAACCTCTCTGGGTCTCAGTTTTCTCGGTGGTAAAATGAAAGGCTTGTGCTAGACCAAAATGTTCCTTTCCAAACCTTTCATTCTTTTCATATTATTTGTTTTTTAATGCTTATTAATTTTTGAGAGAGATATACAGACAGATAGAGTGTGAGTAGAGGAAGGGGAGAGAGAGAGACACACACAGAATCCAAAGCAGGCTCCAGGCTCTGAGCTGTCAGCACAGAGCCCGACGTGGAGCGTGAATTCACCAACTTCAAGATCATGACCTGAGCTGCAGTTGGACACTTAACCGACTGAGCACCCAGGCATCCCTGTATTTTATTTCATAAATGACTCTAATATACATTTTGTTTAGTCACAGAGTATGTGGATTTTAGATCCACCACTGGATTCGGGAAATAGTATTTAATTATGTATTCATTTTTCATTCAACAACACGGACAAGGGCTGTTCTAAGCACTGGCAGATATGACTGGGAATGAAACTTATGAGTCCCTCACCCATGCCATTTATATCTTAGTGCATGGAAAGAAATAATAAACAATTAGACAAGTAAAATACATAGGGAGGGTGTAGGATGATAATTAAAACCAAGTAAAATTCAGGATGAATGGAGAGTAGAAGGTGCTGGCAGAAGTGCTTGATGTTTTAAATTTGATGGGCAGAAGAAGCCTCAATACGAATATGAAATTTGAATAGAGACCTAACAGATGAGTTTACAAACCATGTACTACCTGGAGGAAGTTTGTTCTAGACAGAAAAGAAGAAAAATCCTGAAACCCTGAAACAGAAGCCTGATGGAGGGTTTGTGCTACAGCAAAATGGACAGGGTACCTAAAGAACTTTAAAGGAAAGGCAAAGTCAGAGGAGGTATAATGAGAGGGGATGCTATCTAGGGTTTTGAGGACAGAGTAAAGATTTTAGCTTTTATTCTGAGTGAGTTGTTAAAATTGGAGGGACTTCAGACACTGAGTAAATTTTCTCATTTAGGTTTTAAAATTACTAGGAAGAGAGTTGAAATTAAAAAAAAATAATGTTTATTCATTTTGAGAGACAGAGAAAGATAGAGTATGAACAGGGAAGGGGCAGAGACAGGGAGACACAGAATCCGAAGCAGGCTCCAGGCTCTGAGCTGTCAGTGCAGAGCCTGATGCGGGGCTCGAAGTCACAGATGGCGAGATCGTGACCTGAGCTAAAGTCGGACACTCAACCGACTGAGCCCCCCAGGTGCCCCGAGAGTTGAAATTTTTACATGAAACTGTAGGTAGGCTTATCTATTTTTCCTTTTATTTCCATCAGTTTTTATACATTTTTAAGATTTTTAATATGCTAATTGACTCAGATATAAGAATAGTCCCCCTTTGTCTCTGGTATTATCTCTTGTTTTGTAGCCTGCAGCTTTCCTATGATGATTACTTGCATAATATATCTTTTAACATACATTTAGCATCTTTTTTGGACATCATATGGCTGTCTTGATTTTCTTATTGTTATACAATTTGGAAATTTAATCCATCCTCATTTAATGTAATTAGTAATAAGATGTTTTTCTGTCTCCTAACCTGCTATTCATTTTTTATTTGTCCTTTCTGTTTTCTATCCAATTGTTACATTTTTCTATTATCATTTTGGTTAAAATACATATATTTTATTTATACCTTGATATGTCTTTTTCATATTTTCAGCTCTATCTCTGTATACTTTTAGTGTTTGCTCTAGAGAAGTAAATGTCTCTTTAATTAATCACTAATTGATTTGAATTAGTATATTATTTTATATACAATAACAATGTGAATGTGTATACATATGTAAAACAATATAATTCTAAAAACACCCTTACCATTTTTTACAAAATATTTTTCTACGTGTCCTATACACCCCAAATTATACTGTTATTTTCACCGTTAGTAAGCAGTTGATTTTTTTAATTATAAAAAATAAGAAAAGAAGAACATTTTATGTTTATTCATTCATTTCTTGTGTTTTGTCTTCCTATCTGGACATCTGAAATTTCATCTCTTGTCATTCCTTTTCATTCTTTTTTTAAAGTTTTTATTTTAATGCCAGTTAGTTAACATAAAGTGTTATATTAGTTTTAGGTGTACAATATAGTGATGCAACACTTCCGTGCATCACTCAGTGCTCATCACAAGTGCACTCCTTAATCCCCAACACCTACCTATTTCACCCAGTCCCCCATCCACCTCCCCTCTGGTAACCATCAGTTTGTTCTCTATAATTAAGAGTCTGTTTCTTGGTTTCTCTCTCTCTCTCTTTTTCCTTTATTTGTTTGGTTTCTTAAATTCCACATGAGTAAACTCATGGTATTTGTCTTTGATTTATTTTATTTAGCATTATATTTTCTTAAACTTTTAAAATGTTTATTCATTTTTAGGAGACAGAGAGCCAGAGTGCAAGTGGGAGAGGGGCAGACAGAGAGGGAGACAGAATCTGAAGCAGGCTCCAGCCTCTGAGCTGTCAGAACAGAGCCCGATGTAGGTTTCAAACCCAGGAACCATTAATCATGACCTAAGCCAAAGTCAGATGCTCAACAGACTGAGCCACCCAGACACCCCTAGCATTATATTTTCTAGCTCCATCCATGCCATTGCAAATAATGAGATTTCATTCTTTTTTATTTTTATGGCTGAATTATATTCCATGGTATACATGTATGACCTTTTTATCCTTTCATCTACCACTTGGGCTGCTTCCATATCTTGGCTATTGTAAATAATGCTGCTATAAATATCAGGGTGCATGTATCCCTTCGACTTAGTGTTTTCACATTCTTTGGGTAAATACCCAGTAACGTGATTGCTGGCTGGTAGGGTAGTTCTAAATTTAACTTTTTGAGGAACCTCCATATTGTCTTCCACATTGGCTGCACCAGTTTGCACTCCTGCCAATAGGGCAAGAGGGTTCCTTTATCTCCACATCCTCAACGACACCTGTTGTTCCTTGTGAAGTTGATTTCACCCATTCTCACAGGTGTCAGGTGATATTTCCTTGCAGTTCTAATTTAAATTTCCATGATGTTAAGTGGTGATAAACATCTATTCATATGTCTGTTGGATATCTATTCTGTAAGTTGCCTTTTAGTTTTGTGGATTATTTCAGTTCATTCCATTCTAAAGATATATCTTCAGTATTTCTTTTGATGCAGGTCTGCTGGACACAAATTCATTTTCTTTAATCTGAAGTATTTTATTAAGTTTCCATTTGTGAAAAACATTTTCATTGGATATAGCATTATAAATTAACAATATCTTTTCTTTTTTAAGTTTTGCATCCTTAATGATTATAATTCATTATATTCTTGCCTCTGTGTTTCTGCTAAGCCAACCAAAATTCCTGTTGTTTTTCCTTGTATGTATTGAAGGTTTTTTTTTTTTTCCTTCATAGTTACTTTTAAGATTTTATTAATTTGGAGGCTCAGTATTTGGATTTTGAAAGGTGTTACATTCATAGTTTCATTCCTCCCCTCTCTGCCTTTCTTCTCCAGAATTTTGTCTTCCTTTAATTTCCAGATGTTCTGGCATTCCTAATCCTTTTGTCTGACTTCCTCATAGTATGACTGGAACATTTTGTTTGTGTTTTAATCTCCTTTAATATGGATTGGGGCATGACATCAGGAAATAAGTCTTTTAAATGTGTGCTTCACCCAGTGATGACCTATTTGAAAGGTCCAATCACCTATATTTCCTTGTTGATAACATTGTTGGTTTGTTATTAGCTGGTGATTTTCTTTTATTTGATTCCAAGGTTATAACTGTTTCCTGTGTGAGAGTTAGTTTGATATAAGCTATTTTGTCATTACTAGAAACAGAACTCAGTTTCTAGATACTCTGATGAAGCCAATGGGTCCAGTGGCTACAAATCTCAAAGAGTTTTGCTCCTTTACATGTCATAATTGAAATGATTCTATTTCATTGTTTTATGTTTCTAGTGTTCTGGCACTCTTGATTGCTGGTAACTAATCAGTGGTGATCGTGTGCTACAATTTGCTTAAAAGATCCAGGGTGAATATCATAGCATATGAAATAGATGAAGTTTTCTCTCTTAGGATCATGCTACAGGCTTCAATTTTATCAAACACTCCTTACCAGTGAGTATGGAATAGAATTCAAAGCTTAAAATGATATTTCTGTAATGGAAAATCATGAGTTTGAAGAGAATTAGGGACAGATCAAGAAAAAGATCTGACCATGAGATGGCAATAACACACAAAGAACTCTAGGTGGGTGGTGCTTTGACAGATTTGCATGTGGGATATCCCTCCCAGTCTGAGAACCTTCAGAGGAAATGGTCAGCCAGAGTGTGGCCATTACCCAGAATTTCGAAAGAGGGCAAAGGAGAAAGGTGGATTCAGAGAAAGGGCTTTAGTAGCTAGATGATGTCACCAAGCAGAATTTGAGGAGTCTGAGTCAGAGCTCTCCAAAGGAGCACAAGCTTGGGGTAATTTATAGCTCAACGGCTTATTGTATTTATGGCTAGCAGATGTTAGGTGCATTTTTGTGGGGTATGCAAAGCCAATAGCCTCTACATTGCTAAAAATCAGCTTATTGGAACTATAATGAAAACAACTACTGGGGTGTCTGAGTGGCTCAGTTGGCTGAGCGTCTGACTCTTGATTTGGGCTCAGGTCATGATGCCAGGGTCGTGGGCTCGAGCTCCATGTTGGGCTCTGTGCTGAGCATGAGGATTTTTCTCTCCCTCTGCCCCCTCCCCTACTAATGCTCTCTCTCTAATAAAAACACACAAATAAAGAAAAAGAAACAAACGTACAAAGAAAAACCAACAACAACAAAAAAAACTAACTGCATGTGTAAAAATTTGACTTTGGCTGAGCTAATGGGTATAAGTCTATTCTGAAGAAGTCAATGACATAAGACCAATATACAGAGGCCAACTGTAACCCATTTATCTAACATGGATACATCAATGTAGGAATTCTACTTATATGAAGTGTTCCACGGTACTGAACAAAGAGGAACTTATGACTACTCAAGTGTTTGCAAAGATGGCCCATCTGCTAATTCTCACTACTTTTCTGACCTGTCTCTGATCCTTGTTCTTCCTATCTCTGTGCAGCATCATCTGCAAACCATTCAGTCCAGTAACTACACCCCTTCCTCAAAAAACTGCCATCCTCAACACATTCTATCAAACTGCTCATTCTTTATCTTGTTACGTCGAGAAACACTTCAGGATCTGGCTGAATGACAGGAAAACACTGATTTGTAGTTCACACGAACCACGGAAACAACAGAGCTCTACTTTAGGAAGTGTGCACACTCACACAAGTTGAGTGAATGCTACTTAAGGTCCTTTGATTTCACTTCTGAAATAAATTGTATAAACTCTGTTTTATTTTAGAATTATACATTTTTCTCTGGAATGAATGTGGTATCCCCCAAAATTTGTATATTGAAACCTAATCCTCAGTTGTGAGGGTATACAGAAGTGGGGCTTTTGAAAAGGTGATTAGCGCCCTCATAAATGAGATAGGCGCCCTTATAAAAGGGACCCTAAAGAGATACCTCACCTTTTCCACCATTTGAGCACATAGAGAAAAGATGGCTGACTGTGAACCAGGAAAGGTGGTCTTCACAAGACACTGAATCTGGCTTAATAAAAATTACTGAATTTGTAAATTAACAGAATTTCAGCTGGAAAAACTTTAATGTTATTTCTGATATCCTCTATTTGGATAACTGATTTTCATTCTTCAGAAGAACCACTTGGGGTGTCTGTGTCTCAGTTGGTTAAGTGTCTTGATTTCAGCTCAGGTCATGATCTCAATGGTCCTGAGGTCAATCCCCAAGTCAGGATCGGCACTGACGGTGCAGAGCCTGCTTGGGATTCTCTCTCTCCCTCTCTCTGTACCCCTCCCCTGCTCATGTGTGCATATGTGGGTATACTCTCTCTCTCAAAATAAATAAATAAACTTCAAAAAATAAAAACGAAATAAAAGGGGGCTAGTTGATTATGAAGCAACAGATTCATGAACAAATATGATTTCATGTTTAAAGTTGAAATACATTTTCATTTAATTTGTGTATTGTTTTTTTTTTTATCATTTTAACATAAGTCTTCCTTGAATCGCCTATTATAGATCCTAATCATTAACTAAGAGAACTTCTGTTTCATGCTGAAAAAATTTCTTTCTCTCCTGCTCTGTGATGGTTTGGTTGCATATACTAGAGAAACTACATTTTTTTACCAAAGGTTACTGGTATTTGTTTCAAAAGAATGCAGCTAATCTTCAGGAGCCAGTTTCTACGATATCAATTTGATATCACAAGAAATCTTTGATTTCACAAGAGCAATATGAGGATAGTGGAAAGTCAGAGGCTCTGTTCAGCTTATTACATCACAGTTGCTTCTATTACTACTTTCGACCATGGTAGTGCCATCAAAGTGCCACCAGTTCCACTTTTCATACGTTTTTCTGCCAAAGTAACTCTAATTTCATTTTTAAAAAATGATTTGGCCTTCACTAAAAATTTTTAGAAGACAGAATTTTGTTCAAAACACATAAATGATTTGATAAAGCAACACATACCTAATTCAAAATTCAAAATTACCTGCCTAAATTGGTTAACTATATAAGTTATCCTTACAACTGAATAAGCAATTTTATTGGAGAAATCATAAACAGAAAAAAAGGACACTTATATCTGGAGCAATGACTCATATAACTGAGTTTACATGGAGTGACTTGTTTAAACAGCATTAACCTGGTTAGCATAAAAATTTGTACCGATTAGTGTTACATAATTTAGAGGTACGACCTTTGGTTTAATGATGTGAGAGTCTCTTTCTATAGTTATAGTCTTCCCTGTGTACATGTTGTTGGTGACATATTGCTGTGGAAAGAATGAGTGGTTGTTACATCTTGCAGATCTCTGTGCTGAAATAAAATCAATTGTCAGATCTCTATGCTGAAATAAAATCAGGCCTTAAAAATACTTAAAAAAGGCATTCTTTTTTTGTGAGGTAGGGACAGATCTAACGCAAGCCTCAGCTTATTCTTACAGCTAAGATAGAGTAGTTGAGACTAATTTTAGAAATCTGGCTTCAGGGGGCACCTGGGTGGCTCAGTTCGTTAAGGGACCGAATTTGGCTCAGGTGATGACCTCGCAGTTTGTGAGTTCGAGCCCCACGTCAGGCTCTGTGCTGACAGGTCAGAGCCTGGAGCCTGCTTCAGATTCTGTCTTCCTCTCTCTCTGCCCCTCCCTGACCTGCACACGTGCGCCTCAAAAAATAAACTTTAAAAAGAAAGAAAGAAAGAAAACATTGGCGTACAAAATATCAGAGACCAAGGAAGCCAAGATCTTAGGGGCAAAGGTTAGGGAGAGAAAGTAAGACTTCATTCAAGCAACCTTTCCCTTTAGGGTGTTTGCTGAATTTTGACATGGGGCAAGAAGCCAATAATCAAGAAAAATGACCATGGCTAAACATAGAAAAGCTTGCATTACTTTTGGTAGACTCATGGGACTGGCAAGAAAAAATATTGGAGTTTGAACTCCTAAGGCTATCGGGAGAGAAAAGAGCCAGAAAGAAGTGATTCTTCCACTTTATGGTTTCTCCTCCTGGCATTTTAAAAATTCTTGACTTGCATAGAGCAAGAAGCTAAAAAGCTAAATAAAACATCTTAAAGGCACAGAGACTGAGGTAGACTCATGGTACTAAGAAGGTTGTCTTATTAATTACAAAACACTCTCACTTGTGATGCCTGGAGATCTATATCCTAGCAGAGCATGTAAAAGAAATAGATAAGGCCTTAGCAGAAGGCAAACCAGGCTTGACTCAGGTCAAACCTTTATTGGATTAAAGTAATTTACACTTTCTACCTATGAGAGGATGGGCTGAAATCCTACTAGATAAAGATTAATGACAACATATTATGCTGTAAAAATTTTTACTTAAGATATCAAAAAAATCAGTTTTAGAAAAATGAAGCTAACCAAGAAATAGGAAGAAGAATGAAACAGACAACAGAAACAGGACCACAGATGACCTTATTAATATTGACAGAGATGGGATGTTGCATGGCTCAGTTGGTTAAGCATCTGACTTTGGCTCAGGTCATGATCTTGCGGTTTGTGAGTTCAAGCCCTATGTCGGGATCTGTGCTGACAGCTCGGAGCCTGGAGGCTGCTTTGGTTTCTGTGTTTTCCTCTCTTTCTGCCCCTCCCCCACTCACACACTGTGTGTGTATGTGTCTCTCTCTGTCTCAAATATAAATAAATGTTAATTTAAAAACAAAATGATGGAGAAAGACTATAAATAATATGCTGAGGAAAATAGACCAAAAGTGCTTTATAGGATAACTAGATGCCCTGAAAAAAACTGTAGTGAAGTTTCTTAAACCATAAGATACAAAAACCGTAAGTCTTTGAAAGACTAACAGCAGACTGGACATTGTAAAGACTAGGTTTGGTAAATAGGGAAATAGTTTATCAGAAAATAATAATGCTAAAAATGGGAAGAGAAAAATAGAAAAGTCATGAGACTAGAAGAAAAACATGAAGCTAGATGTAAAGTTCTAATGTGTGAAGCTAAAGTCCCAAAAATTGAGTAAAGAGAGCATAGTGGTGCAGAAGGTTGGGGAGAGAAAAATATTTGAGAATGTACCAAAACTGATCCATGTCCAAGATACAGATCATAGAAGTTTCCATGAAAGCTAAAAGAAAAATAGTAAAATGCATCTTATGCACATTACAATTATTGAAAACCAAGGTTGGATATGATCTTAAAGGCAGTCAGAAGAAAACAGATGCATCACTTTAAAGGAGCAACAAATAAGACTGACAATGTGATGACATCTTTCAGGTTTTGAAATGAAATAACTGTCAACAAAAAAATAATTCATAAATTAAGGGGAAAAATTAGACAAACTGGGAGAATTTGTTACCGCTACAAATCAGCAATTTTAGTAAATCTTTCTCACCCAGGGTTATTGGTCTATTTGTCTTTTTTGAGTGACTAATTTCTTATAAATTATTGCAACATGTCATATTAGTTTCTCTGGTAATATTAAGTAACCATCCTGAGAACACAAGAGGTTATTCTTATTAAATTTGTAATCAGATTTCATCCCAGAACTCTTTCCCATTTAATTGCTGGCATTGTCCAATAGCCTCCTTGAAACTCTCCAAAGATTTGGTCTCAAGGTTTAGAAGTGCTGGCACCTATATGAAGGAAGATCTGCCTGAGTAGTATACTTTTTGGTCTGGAAATTGTTGTTAGATTCCATTTTATCCCACTTTACATGCATTCCTACCTTTAAAATCTTCATGTCTTTAATAATTAGGGAATTTGAACATTCTTTACTTTGCTAACCATCCTTAATTGGAGTTCCTATGTGCATTATCTCCAAAGCATTCTAAAAGTATGGACTATCCCAAAACATATCTATTACCAGTGTATACATATTAACCCTTTTATGTCTATCTAATTGACAAGGCTTGGTCTGCATAATTATTTCCATCCTGATGTATTCTATTTGCATTTTAAGATCTGATCCATCAACCAAAGAATAATTCAGCTTTTCTAGAGAAAACTCCAATAAATCTTTCTGAGGTGTATAAAGCTTGTGAATAGACGCTAGTGTGTCATGAGTTCCCCTACCTTCAAGTAATGGAAAAGGAGTAGCAGTATTACAATAACGAATGGAAATGCAAGAGGGAGAAAACAATATTTTACAGTAGGCAAACCTGCTTACAAAAAAACATGTATTTTTGGTGAGCAAAATAGATTTTACAGAATGAAGACTATCATGTTTAAAGAAGACCCTAAACCAAGATGGCAGAGGCCTCCACTAGTTTAGCTTCCTACTTCTAGATAGGGTGAGAGGCTGTAGCATATTACTGGTATGTGGTAATCCCTTTCATTCTGAGTCAGAATTTAAGAGTGCATCCAGACCCATCCTGAATAAAATGGCAGAAAGGTTTATGATAACCAATTAGGCTACACTGTGAGATTGCCAAAGAGCTAACTTTAAATCACAAAGGACTGTGTTAGTGTTTAGGCATCTGAGGAAGAGATTAGGTTATAGAGTACTTAGTTTAAGTCATATAGTGAGTGGCTTGGAGATTACAGAAAAGCCTGCAGTAGCCACAGAGACCCTGAAGTACTCCCAGTTACTCTTAATTACTGTCCTTGGAAAATTTTGAACTGATTTTCAAATGTCTGGAGCAAGGGATTTAACTCTTTTGTATAAATCATATCTTAGGTAATACAATTTACTTTGACAAATTGTTCTCTTTTTTTTGGCAAACTTATATCCTTTTTGACAAAAAGTATGAATAGAGGAATGGAATCAATCTTAGCTATCCCTACTCTTTAGGGGGGAAAAAAAAGGTCATCCAAATATTGAGTAAGAGAATCATGTGAAAATTTAAAGTTTTTTAAAATGTTTATTTATTTTGAGAGAGAGAGAGAGAGAGGAGGGGAGGTGCAGAGAGTGAGGAGAGAAAGAATCTCAAGTAGGCTCCATACTGTTAGCATAGTCCCATGCAGTGTTCACCAACCTTGAGATCATGACCTGACCTGAAATCAAGAGTCGATGCTTAACTCACTGAGCCACCCAGGCACCCAAGAAAATTTAAAGTTCTTTGGGACTGGTTAGAGACATGAATAGTACACTGTCTTCCTTAACCAGGGGAAAATAATGACGAAGACACATTGCTGATTTTCCCAGGATAAAGCAGGAAAGTATTAGCTAGTTTGTTCTAAAGGGACACTAAAGAAAGTATGTAGTCTCTTAGGGGATTCCAACATAAGACTGTATTCAGGTTTGATACTGTTACAGTTGGCAGTTAGTTAGACATGAGTGGGAAGGGAGAGAAGAAGAAGGCAGATGGGAAACTGCCAGATACCACCCCTTTCCCTTAGAGCACCCCCATGTGCTGTTTAGCAGAGACTGATAAGCAGAAATACTCGCTGCAGGGGACTGTCCCAACTGTGAACTATGTGCATTTAGAGAAAACCTTGTCTGCTAGTAACCCCAAGGATGTTGTAATATCATTATAATATCATTTACATTTGAGTTGTAGCCCCCTGTGTTTCCCTTAGGTGTTTATGGGAAGATGATGGACACAAACCTGCACAAAAAGTTGGAAGGGAGGAAACCAGGGTGGGTCCAGAGGGAAGTGTGATATTGACAGGATGGGGAGGAAGAGACCAAAAAGCCCCTATTAAAACAAAAACAAAAACAAACACAAAAACACAACGCAGAACCCAGCAGGCTGTAACCCACTCTCTGGTCAGCCCTCCCCTACTTCTCTGGAGTGTACTTTAACGTGGCTAAATAAAACCTTTGCTGCTTTAACTCTCTTACCCAGTTTCTTTTTTCCCAACGTTTTTATTTTTTATTTTTTATTTATTTTTGGGACAGAGAGAGACAGAGCATGAACGGGGGAGGGGCAGAGAGAGAGGGAGACACAGAACCGGAAGCAGGCCCCAGGCTCCGAGCCATCAGCCCAGAGCCTGACGCGGGGCTCGAACTCACGGACCGCGAGATCGTGACCTGGCTGAAGTCGGACGCTTAACCGACTGCGCCACCCAGGCGCCCCTTACCCAGTTTCTTGACTGAACTGTTTCCTTGGAGAAGACAAGAAAAGGGGAATCTTATAATCCACTACCCAGTTACAATACAATAGAGAAACTGGGAAACCAGAAATGATTATTCCAACTATGGCTCTGAAACTGAACAAATCTATTTCCTGACCTGGAGACTAAGGGGTTAACAGGGACGTGTACAAGGTAAAGGGAGACCTTTTTAGGCTTTTTGTCCTTTAGATTCCAGTTTTAGAGAATATTACATAGATTTGAGTACAAGTTAGATAGGATCAACCCTAATAATTCTGTCTACATAAGTAGAAGTTGTTTTTCACAAAAAATCTAACACTTATGTGATCTGCAGTTGGGGCTTGTTTTAGTCTAGTTGGGTAAATTATGGCCTGTGGGTCAAATCCAGCAGGTTTCCTCTTTTTGTAAGTGGTTTTATTGAAACACTGCCACACTCATTCATTTACATATTGTTTTTGGCTGCTCTCACACTACAAAGGTAGAATTAAATAGCTTTTAGGGACCTTATGGCCCACAAAATTAAAATGTTTTACTACCTGGTCCTTCACAGAAAAAAGTGCCGATGTCTACCAAGAATAATGGGAGAAAGACTCTGTTAATTCAAGTTAATTAGTAACTCATTAAAGTACAGTCAAGTGTTAAATGTTTTTATACTCAAATATTTTCAAGTTAGAAAAACAATGTAAATCCAAAAGTAATCTGGCCTTTATAATTACCAGGAGGTTTCTAGCTGAACTTCTCAGAGAGGTAGAAGCAATTGGAAGAAAAACCATCACACTCAGAGAATTGAATTTAAGGGTTCAGGCTTTATTAGAAATATAAACAATTTATTCTTCTCGTAGAAAGACTGACACAGAAAGTATGATTAAATGTGATTGTAATTCTTCTAAGGATTGCTGGATGCATTGTTTTGGTAGCCTCAGAATACTAGGAACTACTTTTAGTACTTTTGCAAAATATGTAATAAACTTCACAGTAAGGTCAACATTATCTTAGGAAGCATTCATTACCTAGTGACTTACTGGTCATATGGTTTTATTCTCTACTGATTTATGCTATTACCTAAAATTAAGTAAATATTTTTAATGTAAAGATTTATTGGGCTCTGTTAGCCAAATAGACAACAATCATTGCACACTCATAATTTAAAATTCTTCATGCTAAAATAAACTCAGTTTTCCCTCCACTAAATGAATAAATAACAAATAGACAAATTTAAAAAAATCCACTTGTCTAAAAATTACTGGGGACTGTCCATATGCCAGGTACTATAATACTATACATATAAAAATATCATTTATTTATTAAGCATCTGATCTAATTGATGTAGGTTTTCCCTTTTATAGATGAATAAGCAGACTTGAGGAGATTATAGAATGTATCCAAAGTTCAATATCTTCTCACTAGTAGATCTCACATTCAAACCCACAAAAATCAACTCTAAAGTCTGGGCACTGAACCCTCAGTTCTACGGTCTCCCAAGCAAAATGAGGATAAGAGAATCTTATTTAGGCAAGTACGTATCAAAATATTTTTAAAAGATTCCACAGGTTTCCATGAACAAGTGAGAAAAAGAAAGAAGCTGATTTTATTGGGAAATTGGGAAGGGTAAGAACACAAAACAAAGTAACCAATTCATACATTTGTAACAAAATCAGCAATTGTATCATGAGCCCTTCAACTCTATTAATAGTATTGGATCAGTGAGATACTGGTGGGTGGAAACTTAACCATTTTAGGAATCACCAGAAGAAACATAATCTATTTATTAAAGTATATGCCAAAAAAGTAGTTCTAGACTAGTGACAGTCAAGGAGATGGGATGGATTTATGATTAATCCTTTCCATCTCATGTTTTCTAACAAAATTATGCAACAATATTGAAAATCATCCCACCTCTAGGTTGTGTGTGTGTGTGTGTGTGCACGTGTGTGTGCGCATGTGAGGGTGTGTGTGTGTGTGTAGGATACAAAGAATGAAGGTGTATAAGAGATTTCCTATTTCATTCATACATCCTAGAAATAGGTGTCAAGAATTTTCACTTGACTACCTTAATAGAGAGGTTAAATATAAAATGCAAACCAGATTCTGATCATCTCATATGTTTCTATTTTAAAGATGCAGTTTAGGGACTACATGTATGCAGACCACCATGGCTATTTTTGGATAAATAAAGCAAATATAAAATTTCCAATTACTATGCCATTTTTCCCCAAAAGACATAAGGAATTGGTCTCATTGACCTTCCCATTAACTAGCAGGTCAACTTGCTAGGGACCCTAAAATTACTTTTTTCCTGAAATAAAAGCCCCAAATTTAGAAAATGTCCGGAGGACAGAATAAAATCAATTCTCTTCTTCCTTAACCCTTGGCTCCAGTCTGTCTCCCTGAATCTCAAAAGCAAAGAAAAAATGGTATCCAAATACAAATGACACTCCTCAACTAAATGGCATGCACTTAAGCCTGTACTATTATAGGCACTTATTGTTTTTGTGCTTCATTCTATTCAACAAAAAATCTTGACCCCAGAATAATTGCAACCCTAGCCAAAACACTTTTGGAGTATTGAATTTGTGTCTGGATAGCTTGATATTAGAAGGATGTGGATTAGAGTTGTGTGCCAAGGCATACCAGATGAGGATAGTGAGGTGACCAGAAGTCAGATCTAATAGAAAAGGAAAGACAGATGTGAAGGAGAAAAAATGCAATGGGACTTGTTTTTAATTGTTGAAGATTTGTCACACACAAAAAAAGAAGAGATAGTCTTGTTTATAATTCTGGAAGATGGAATTTTAAAAGATGAATACATTTTAAAATTATAAGGACAAATTTTAAACTGCAATAAGCTACATTAGGAGTAAGTGAATGCCTTACCACTAAACACATTTATATAACTCTAAGTTCTGTGATAACTTGTCTTGAGCTCTTGGGTTTGGAGTTTGTAGCACAGGAGTTTATTATTCCTTCCAAGTCTGAGTATCTCAGTAGATTAGGTTAATGTACCGTCCCTATAAACATACAGTTATTAGGAATATGACATGATAACTTGGAAAAAAATCAGATCTTTCTCTTTTTTTTAAGATTGGGTAGTTATTCTGTTCTCCTAATCCTTGAAGCAGTGTAAGACATGAAGAAGACAAATTTTATAGTCAGGCTCACCAGTGATTAAATAACTCAAATATAAACTGTGTGATTACTTAAAAAATTGCAGAATTTTCATGAACTCATGTTACTTACCATATAAAATAAGAAGAACATCCTTATAAGGTTTGGAGAGAATTCAAAAAGATAGTGAATCAAAATCATGATTCAGAATACAAACACAATAAATGTAGCTATTATGATTACTTGGCCATATGCATTTGATGTGCATACGGTTAGTTCTTACACTGCTGATTCAATAGCCAGGGTGCTGAGGAGGTAAAGTAACTGATATTCTGTCATATGTAAATATATAAATGAGTCCACATTCTCATCATTTTTTAACAGATAAAAAGCTATAAGTTTATATCCATAATAATCTCATGGCAAGTGTATTTGAACAAACTGGAATAGCCTGACCTGAATATATCTATTTTTATGAGACGAATCTCAAATCCTACTTGATTCTTTCACACATTATTTCACATAGTCTAACATTCTACAGATATCTGCTTGGAGACCATTATCTACACTTGAAAATAAGTACATAAACTAGATAAGGCACTGCATTATATATCCATTATAATATAGTGGACATTTCTTTTACTAAGGTGAGCTATAAGACCCAAATATGATTTCGTTTCACTTTTACCCTTCTTAAATCCTCAGTGCTGTTTTCCAAATGTGACACCAATTTTTATTTATTATTATTATTATTATTATTTTTTTTTACTTTTCAAAGCAATGCCAAGTCACATATCCTAATTTTCTAATTATAGCAAATACAGGCATTGAAGCACATAGGGGGGTGGTACTGAAGAGGAAGCATAATGCAAGCTGGGGGCAAAGTACATGCTAGCACCCCCCACCAGGGTAGAATATGCATGATATTCCTCAAACTCTCCTGGCTACCCATGAACAAATGAAAGGGGTTTAAGTGCTTGCCATGGTGATGTGGGGGAACAAATGCAAATGAAAAACTGAATTCTCTTACTGCCTAAAGCCCACCGACAAGTCCTTGAAACTGGTAGAGTTACCTCCCTCTAGGATCTCAGCTCCCTCTGTGATGAAGACACACTTTGCCAGGGGCAGAAAGGAATCTTGGTTTAACCTTATCCTGACCCACAAGGATCCTGTAAGTCTACTTTAACGTATAAAAATTCCTTTGGAAACTTCCGTTATCTCAACTCCCCCAAGATACATGCTGGTAATCATACTCCAAGCTTATGGCCCCTTGATATACATCTGAAGGATCTCATGACTGAGATTTTACTAAAGGGCAATAAATGGCATTTCCCCAGCAATAGCTAGCCCCTCAAGGTCCTGGAAACCCTGCTTCCAAAATTCCTTAGAGACTTACACTGTCCCTAACTCCCTTCCAAACTGAAGGTATATAATCAGTTACCCGTCACAACCCAAGCACAGCTCTTTCTGCCCACGGGTCCTGTCCCTGTGCTTTAATAAAATCACCTTTTTGCATCAAAGACATCTTCAGGAGTTCTTTCTTGGCCATCAGCCCTGAACACCCATCACCCCAAAACCTCATCAGTATGAAATGAGTCTCTAAAGAAGAGAAGTGCATATATAATTATAAGAAATATAAATCAATAGAATTTACACATAAATGATCTTTATATCAGAAATTATTTAGGGCAGTGCGGTCTTTAGAAAAGCTACATCAGGAACATCCAGGGTGTTTGTTATTAGATTTATATGGCCAGTTCTTACCCCCAAATCAAAATACTTTGTATATGGATAGGAAATAATACTCAAAACAAGAAATTGGAGAAGTTCTTCTATACTGATTTTGGAGTACTAATGTTTTACCGGAAATGAGAAAAAAAATTCACAGTCTAACTTCAATGTCTGGTCTCATTCAAACAGAAGATAAGTTTAGAGCCACCACCACAGCCACCTATTTCAATAGATTTTATTGTGGTTATTGTAATTTTTAATTATACATTTCCATCTGGTACTTCTTTACATCTTCTGTCTCTTCACAGACATTCTCTATTTTCCTATTTGTTTCAAGAGTGTTCATAATTGCTTGTTGGGATATTTAAAGTCTTTGTCAGAAAATTCCAGCATCTGTACCATCTCAGTGTAGGCATCTGTTTCCTGTGTTTTCCTATGTGAATTGAGATTTTCCTGGATCTTCATATGATAAATATTTTGAATTGTTTCCTGGAAGTTTTCAGTATTGTATCTTGAGGATTAAGAATGTGGTGAATGTTGATGCTTTTATATTTATCAGACATTTAACTTGGCTATATTCAGGCACTAAGTTACACTGGCCTTTTGTGGGCTATAGTTCCGATGAGTTCAGTTTTCAAAGCCTTTGCAATGCTATTTGTATTTTATAATGAATTTCTAATAGATTTTAAAATATTAAAGATACAAAGAAGTACACACTTGCAATACCAGATATTTGGATATTTGTATTATAAGGTTACCACAATCAAGTCACAGTGCAGAAATCGTTAGCAACCTTGAAAAACAACAACTAGTCTATAGGACCCATTAGAGCAGGGTGTAACAATTTTTTTTTTTTCTGTAAAGAGTCAGATGATATATTTTAGTTTTTGTGGGCCAAGAATAAAAAGTGAGGATATTATTTAGAGACATTTAGAGAAATAACAAATATCCAAATAGTTTATTGATTCAATTTAATATATAATAACAATTTTCAAAAATACAAATATATTAAATATCAGAATGGAATTCTTTTTAAAAAAAACATTTTTTTTCCTAATTGGGGTTCAAAGTCTATATTCCCTATCTTAAAAATTGATTGCTCATCTGCTGATGCTGATCTACAGAGAGATTTTATATATCTTTGAAAATTTTTTTGCTTGTTTGTTTTTTTCACACAGACAGGTGATACATGGGACACTCACAATGCTGTCATGTCATAGCATTCTCACTACAGTTTCTAGCGCCAGGGGCAGCAGTGTAGAGAAAACACTACATATGGCCTCTGTCTCAAATACTCAATTCTGCTGCTTTGGTGGTGAACAAGTCTTAGATGAAACTAAAATGAATACTGTGTCTGGATTCCAATAAAATTATATTTATGGATAATGACCTTTTAATTTAATATAATGTTCATGTACCCTAAAGTATTATTTTTACTTTATTTTCCAACATAAAACATATATGAACAGTTCTTAATCTTTAAACTACCAAAACCTGATGGAGAAGTGATGAAGGATAGTGGATTTAGACAGTAGGCAGGAGTTTGCCAAACCCTGCATTAGAGGAAATATTAAGATAGACATTTGTTGAAAACCCAGGAGGGTCAGAAATGCCAGCAGGGACTGAGAATCTGTGCAAAGCTTATTGGACAACTAGGTGTTAGTATGGTCCTGAAGGGAGACCCACCTGCAGAATACAATAGGCTTGATGTACGAAAACACTAAAGAGACACCAATGAAGCAGAGGTTAACTGAACCTTACTAGAGGTACAATCTAGCCTCAAATAAAATAGTTCTTAGTTAGAATAAATTGATTAATCCTCTTGATTGGAAAAATATTGATCAAACAACAGTATTTATGCCTAGTAGTAGAAACTAAGAACTATCTTTAGAGAAAGATAATTTCGTTTGAGTATTCCATATATTTCATACACAATGTCTGTCATTAAATAAAAATTATTAGGTAGGCTACATAATGGCATTGTATTACTGAACATCAAGGGAAAATGACAGTGGAAACAACTACACGGGTGGTTCAGATATTGGAATTAGATGGCAAGGACTTTAAGTGACTATGATAAGTATGTTCTAAAATACGGAAAGAAAAAAAGTTCAAAAATAGCTGAAAAGCTGGAGATTTTCTACAGTGAATTGAATTTTTATTAAGAATTGAATCGTGTTAAAATTACTGAAGAGTACAATATAGCAACAATAAGGCAAACAATGATGAGGAATAAATTAAGTGTATTATGAATTAATGATTCAATGTATTTAAATCAAAATCCCAGGTCTATTCTGTGTGTACTAAACCAAGCCGCTGATTTAAAACTCATGTGAAAATTGGGGCGCCTGGGTGGCTTGGTCGGTTAAGCGTCCGACTTCGGCTCAGGTCATGATCTCATGGTCCGTGAGTTCGAGCCCCGCATCGGGCTCTGTGCTGACAGCTCAGAGCCTGGAGCCTGTTTCAGATTCTGTGTCTCCCTCTCTCTCTGCCCCTCCCCTGTTCATGCTCTGTCTCTCTCTGTCTCAAAAATAAATAAACGTTAAAAAAAATTTAAAACTCATGTGAAAATGGAGAAGGTAAATAAGAGCCAAGGAAATTTTGAAGAAATAAAAATAGGAAGACTTACATTTCAAATAGTATGTCTATTGTAATGCTCTTATAATTAAGATGGTATAGTATTGGTACAAAGAAACCAGAAAAGTTCAGTTGAACAGAACAAAAATTTTCATAGATATACACATATAAAGTCACCTGATTTATTACAACATGAAACTTCAATGCAGTAAGGAAAAGATGGACTTTTCAATTATAATACTAAGCCATTGGACAATATATGGAAAAGAAGAACTTTTAGCTAATGCTATTTCATCTACATACACACACATACATATATTCTATGTGTATAGATATGTGTGTACATAGAGCATATATACATTCTATGTTATTGTTGATTGAAATATAAAAAAGTAAAGCAAGAGTTGTGTCTTTTTCTCCCCTTAGGAGATAATGGTTTAGTATCTTTAAGACCCTATTATATGCAAAGTTTTGTAGTTTAAGATTCAAAAATTAGTGGCAGTGAAGGGAAAGAAAAAAAAAAAAGAAAATTACCACACTAAAATGAAGAACTTTTTTGTCGTAAAAAACATACTACAGAATTATGAGAATGAATAGGCATAAACTTCCTTAGCAGCATTAATTAAAGCTAACTTTATACTCAGTGGAGAAAGACTGAAAGTTTCTCACTCAAGATCAGGAATGAGGTAAGGCTGCCTGTTTTTCACCACTGCCATTCAACAATGTACTGGAAGTCTTTGCCAGAACAATTAGGAAAGAAAGAAATATAAAAGACCTTTAGATTGGAAAGGAAAAAGGAGATTATGCCCATTTACAGGTGACATGATTCCATACAAGATCAACATATAAAAATTACTTGTATTATTATATAACCACAGTGAAAAATCCAAAAAGGAAATTAATAAAACAAATCCAATTGTAATAGCATCCAAAAAATATCTTGGAATAAATTTAACCATGGAGGGGAAAGACTAGTACACTGAAACCTACAAACCAATACTGAAAGAAATTACTTAAAAGGTACAGAATGTTCTTCTGAGATGATGAATAAGTTTTAAAACTAGACTTGTGCATTTCAAAATGGTTAATTGATTAATTGTATGCTATGTGAATTTCACCTCAAGTATAAGAAGAAAAAAAAAACAGGCTAGAGTCTACATAGGGAGTGTGAAGTCAGATAGTAGAAAGGTAACTAGTGGTGTTTTGTGGATTCCATTAGTGTTTCATTTCTTGATTTGGGCACTGACTTTAAATGTGGTTTCACCATGAGAAAATTTTGGGGCTATATGTCTTTTATTTTATACTTTTACATATGTATTTTGTATTTTAATAAAATTCATAAAAATGTAATTGAACTCTCCAACCCAATTAAAACAGTTTTAAATATGATTTTACAACATATCATTCACAAATTTAATTTTAAAAAGATAAATGTTACTCAGAAACAATTGTTACACAAAATTGTTCAAGACCAAGAAAAAAAAATAGAATTAATTGTACATAAGAATGAATACTAAAATGAAATAGTCATATGTCACATTTAGAAGTTAGGAGAATATGATATCATAAAGGGCCAGTTATCCTATATGTACATATTAATATAAGTGCAATGAATACAATCAGAGGGTTTTTGTTAAATTTTATAAGATGATTTTAAAATTGATATGAAAAACATGGATTTTAAACAATCAAGGGATGGTTGAATTAGAACAATGAGACAGGCAGAATTCTAAGATTGCCCTCAAAGCCTCCTCCCCTTGATATAGCTGTCCTATTCTCTGGAATTTGTGACTATGATTATCTAGCCATTCTTGTGTTTAGAATATGTGATAATGTCATGTAGCCCAGTTTCCTTAAAGAAAGGAAGATTAAAATGAATGAATTTGAATTCTGTATATTAACAAGTTATATCTCACTGTATAACATCTAAGAAAAATCAAATTATAGAATAATACAGGTAGCATAACACATTCTATTCAACAAAATCAAAACATGCAAGATAATATTTATGGGAAAATGCATAAGTACTACACAGGGAAAACCAAAATAATGATGAATGTTAAATTAGACCAGTAGTTATTTGCATATGGGTGTGGAGGGTGGTAAGTGATAGGGACGGTGACAGGAAAGACACATGTGGTTTTCATTACATTAAGTAAATTTTTATTTGTAAAGGTGGACTGTAGAAATATAGATACTTCACATTTTATAAAATGGTATGCTTTACATATTTTATATCTGTAACATTCCATTATTTTATGAGAGTAACTTACATTGCGTTTATCCTTTATAGGTTTTGAAAACATTAAAACTTTTTATCTTAATTAACCATCAAAATCTTTCTGCTTTTGGTCAGTCAGGCATTTTTACTACCAAATTTGTAGGTAGAGAAAAACAGTTTAGCAAATGGCAGTATCCACAAAAGTTTTCAGATAGCACATTTAGAGTAGCATTCAATACACTGAGCTACTTCTTTTGAAAGGGAAGGAAATGAATGTTTATTGAATATCTGCAAAGTGCCAGGTCACTGACATATTATCTCAATAAATCCAGTGAAGTAGATATCCTTATGCCATTATAAAAATAAGAAACTTGACATTAGAGAGGCTGTCACTTGCCCAAAATTCTCCCCCAGAAGCAAAGCTAGGCTATTTGTATGACCACAACAGCCCTGTTTATTTCATATCTTACTGACTCCCCAAGTACCTGGCTTCTTGGTTAGTAAGGACATAAGTATTAATTGAAGAATGTATATCATAAAATAAAAAGATCCAGTAATTTGCCTTCCTGCAAAGAATTTCTAAATTCATATGAGACTGCTTTCAAAATTGTTCTCTATATGAAAACAAATATTGTCTAAAATGAGGAAATATCTTAATACTTTTCTAACTTCAAAATTAATACTCTTAGAGTTTTTTGGTTGTTTTTTTTCCCCTCCCAATTTTGCTATTCTTTGAGGTGGGTAACACTTAATGTTGAAAATTTCCACACTGAAAGTCATTTCCTCACAGATCATAAATCCACAGTACTGGAAAGTAATTCCCTTTTCTTACTTATGCAACAACATCACACTCGATACTGAGTGCTGGCTACTCTTTTGGTTCCGTAATGCTGCAGACTGAATCCTAAGTTTAGTTTCCTTGAAAGTTAGACCTTTCATGTCTGATTTAGTAATTGATCCAAGTACTACAAAAAGAATGTTTTAAAGCCTTTGCATATTAGTTAAATTAAGGCTGCCAAACACCTCCTGTCTATTGACCTTCATTCTTCCTCACTGAGGAGCCCTCACCTTGATTTATAGAACAGGTCGAAAGAAATATCAAAGTCATTATTTGGACTTCAGCTATTCAACTTTGAGTCTTAATCCTTATAAGCCTGCCATTCACAAGCTTCCTGGAAATTTTCTTTTGAACCTAAGAACTGAAGTTCTAACATCATAATGTCCTTGAAAAACTGGAGAAAGAAACAGAAAAAACTCCCTCAAATTATTACCTACTGTTCTAGATATTCTTAGATTTTAGTGAGAAGAAAAATATATTTGAACAGTTACCAAGCGTTCAAATTGGTGGTATTTTTCACAAAATGTTCTTCTATTCCTACTGTATTATCTATTTTCTTTAATGAACTCTGTTATTTTGTTTATCTTCATGGAGCATCTATTTAAGCTATAAGATTGAGCATTACCACTAATAAACACTGAATTCAAGCTAAATTACTTCTTCACTTTTTGAAATGTATTTTTATGAAGCAACAACAATGAATATTAAGCAATGGAGTAATAATGTTAAATCATAATATATTATGTAACATTTCTTTATGCATATAAGGGGAAACCCTGAAAATATTGCTTTCTCTAAATTTGTGTAAAGTCAAGGAGGATTATTTACTTGCAAATATTTAATAACATCCCTGTAATTATATACTACAAGAATGAAATGTATGATTTATTTAATTTAATCTCCCTGGAGTTATCTTAACATTATGTGAAACGTAAAATTTCAGGTCCCAGTGGTGTGTTTTTACTACTGTTCCTCCACATAGAAAAGTTGATCACATATTTTAATATACTTTTGCATATCTACTACAAAGGCATAATGAAGTTCTGCAAATACTTCAGCATTTTAAATATAATAATTTTACACATAAACCATGGAGGTTGAGTAATTACTTAGTAATGAGTCCCCGAGTGAAAGGCTGCTTCAACAGCTGGATCTTCTGAATATGGACAATAGTGACACCATAGACCCAGCAGTAAGGACAATTTATTATTTTATTTTGAGAGTAGTTTCAGAGCCCCTGTCAGCCAGAATTTTAAAGATATAGCATAGAGAATGAAGAGACATCATTAAATATTTAAAAAATAGAGAGAGATTCTTAATGCCACCAAGTTGTTTTGGGATTTGGAAAAATAATATTTAAAAAAATAAACTCTGGGTATTTAAAGCCAATAATATAAATAAGTATAATTATTGCATTTAGGATTACCCCTAGATAAGATCTTGTCCAATGCCACTCAAATCTAGGATACATTTTCAAGGAGTCATATCTTTCTTATAATTTTATAATAATTTGTTAACTGCCATTTATTCTAAATCCTCTGGATGGCAACTCCATAATTTTACAGTACCAGTCAATTATAGAGCCAAAGTTTGGGTTTAGCATTGAAAAGTTGTTATGTATTTAAAGTGACAACATTTAATTTATTCTCTTTTGATAAGTATATCTCATTAAACTAATTTTGGCTTGTCTTAATGTGAAAATACAAACAATTGTGTTCATTATCAAATCTGAAACTTAGGTTGACTTTATTAAAAAAAAAGCATAGAGGGGCGCCTGGGTGGCTCAGTCGGTTGAGCGTCTGACTTCGGCTCAGGTCATGATCTCACGGTCTGTGGGTTTGAGCCCCACGTCGGGCTCTGTGCTGACAGCTCAGAGCCTGGAGCCTGTTTCCAATCCTGTGTCTCCCTCTCTCTCTGCCCCTCCCCCAAGTCTCACTTTGTCTCACTCTGTCTCTCAAAAATAAATAAATATTAAAAAAAAAAAAAAGCATAGTAACACCAATGAAAAGCCATGATATCACATAATACTTTATGAGTTAAGGTATAATAAAAAGGTGTAATAGAATTACACACTTCACATGGTAGAATAATTATGCCAAATGCAAAGGAACCTTCAATTTTAGGAAGGTCCAGTTTTGTACATATCAAGTTCTAACAGTTAATTTATAGTAAATGTAATAGCAAAGTTGCTAATAGGTAGCTAATTTACAATTATTTAACTATAATCAATTGTAATTGCGAAGATATTAATAGTTATAAAATATATTCCGTTTACTATTCAATTGTTTAATAGTCATTCAATAGTTAATAATGTAAATATTTTGATGTTTGTTGTTATTTCTTTGGTTCATTAAAAATAAGCCAGTATTTAAAATTATTTATCGTCTTCAAAACAACATAATTGATCCCACTAAATAGTTATTAACTGGAATTTTATTTGTTTTGTATTACTGCTTATATTTAATTTGTGTATGTTTGATTTTATAATTAAATTAGATATATATGCACTATAAGTAATATTATATCATTAATATAAATGAACATTGATATCGCCAGAGGTATTTTCTTCTATTGAATCGATTTGATTTGAGAAATACTAATTAAATTTTGTTTTAATTTTATAACCAAAAAAAAAAAAAAGAATAGGAACTGAGTTTGAATTATTACATTATGAAACTGATTATATATATATATATACACACACACACACACACACACACGGAATTATTATATAAGAAAACATAAAAGGAAAATATAAATGTGTTAAATATCTTTGATCTTCAGAAATTCATAATTCAATAAGATAACATTGAATTATAGTTTTGTTTTCTAATTTATAATAAAAATTATTTCATAAGATATAAATATGATGTTCCTTATATGTTTTATTGGGATCATAGCATACATTGTGATCTTTTAGTATACTCTTTGAAGATCTTTTCCATTGTTGTTTGCTTCTCCTTCCTCCTAATACCACTCATTGAAAACTTCTCACATGAGATGTATTTATGAATATCTCATATTTTTCTCTCCTCTCCTTCTTTTCCTAATATTTTGTTAGATCATTTCTACAGTCCCATAGCTTAAATTGTTAACATCCTCTTATATCATCATAATTCTATTTGCTTCATATTTCACTTTAATTTTATTCCATGCTGATCCTCAGTCTTTACATAGACTAATTTTCTATCATTTCTTGATTGGTTGAGTGCTACATTCTACTAGTTGCCTAAGAAGGACTCTAGGAAAATGATTTCTTATGTTCAATATTTTGGTAGCCATTTTATAATGATGGGCAGTTTGGCTAGGTATAAACCATTTAGCAAGCTTTTCTTAAGCATAAAAGTCACACCATTGTTTTCATGTGCTGAATATTGAGGTGGAAAAATCTGAGTGAACTCTGATTTTTCTCTAAGAAAAAAAAATAAATCTTTCACTTGAATGCCCAAATGATTTTTATCTTTCTTATCTTATCATCTTACTTTCATTTTTTAATGTTTGTTTACTTTTTTTGAGAGAGACAGAGATAGGCAGAGGTACTAGCAGTGGAAGGGCAGAGAGAGAGGGAGACACAGAATCTGAAGCAGGCTCCAGGCTCTTAGCTGTCAGCCCAGAGCCTGACCTGAGGCTTGAAATCACAGACCAAGAGATCATGACTTGAGTGGAAGTCAGACGCTTAACAGACTGAGCCACCCAGGCGCCCCAAAATGATTTTTTATTTTAATTAGATTAATGTTAACTAGAAGGTTACTTCTTTATTTATATAAATCTTTGGGATTTGGGTTTCTTTCAGGGGAGAGTCAATTATTCCTTGCATGTGGTATCTTAGTGATCTCTATTTGCTGTGGTAATTTGCTTTTTCTGGAATGTCATAAAAATAGATATTTTATAACCCCATACTTCTTTCACTTGGCATATCTTTTAAATTGATCCATTGGATCCACTGGATCCATTGATCCATTGTCAGCTGCAAATGTCAATTTCTGCTGACAATTAGTATTATATTGTCTCAACATACAGAATACATTTCTGAGAGTATCTGCTCCTTTTGAGGTTGTTTCCAGTTTGGGGATATTACAAATGAAGCTGCTATAAATATTAACTTCATAGTACATAAACATTAATCTCCTTTAAGTAAATACCTAGAAATAAAGTTGGTAAATTGTATGGTAAGTATGTTTAATTTTGTAAGACACCGATACATTTTTTGAATGTGGCCTTACCATTTTGCATTGCCACTAGCAACACATTAGACTTCCATTTATTTCATCTTCTTTCAACACCTCCTGTTGTCCAACATTTACTTTTTATTTTTAAACAGCTTTACTGAAGTATAGTTGATATAAAAAATTATACCTATTTAATGTATACATTGAAGAGTTTGGACGTATGCCTATACCCATAAAACCATCACCACAATCAAGGTAATGGACATAGATATCACCTCCGAAAGTTCCTTTGTGTCTCTTGTTTTGTTTTGTTTTAGTTTGTTTTGTTTGCATATATTAAGAACAATTAACATGAGATTTCACCTCATGACAAAATTTTAAGTGCAAAACACAGTATTGTTGATTATAGACAATATGCTATACAGACCTCTAGAATTAATTCAAGTTGCATAACTGCAACATTTTATCCCTTTTATTTATTTTTTATGTTTATGCCAGATTATTTAAGCAATAATTGGAAAATATAATTGTAAGTATTTAAAATGTACAATATGATGATTTGATATATATATATATATATATATATATATATGGTAAAAATGTTTAAAGTAAGATAATTAACACATCCATTATCTCACATAGTTTTTTGTTTGTGTATGTTTGTTTTTCGGTAGTAAGAATGTTTAAGATCTGCTCTTACAAAATTTAAAATGCACAATATTATATTATTAACTATAGTCTCCATGCTGTATATTAGATCTTCAAAAATGGTAACTAAAAGTTTGTACCTTTTGACCTAAATTTCCCCATTTCCCTTTTCCACCCCCTTAGACCCTGGCAACCACCATTCTATTCTCTGTTTCCTACGTAATGGGGATGATGATGATGATTATAATTATTATTCCACAAGTGAGTTATATCATATAGTATTTGTTCTTTGCTGTCTGGCTTATTTCATTTAGGATAATGCCTTCCAGATTCATCCATGATGTCACAATTGGCAGGATTGCCTTGTTTAAATGGTTGAATAATAGTTCATTGTGTGTGTGTGTGTGTGTGTGTGTGTGTGTGTGTGTGTACACATGTTTTCTTTATCCATTCACCCATTAAAAGACATTTAGGTTGTATCCATATTCTGGCTATTGTGAATAACTGCAATGAACATAAGAGTCTGGATATCTCTTTGAGATGCTGATTTTATTTCCTTAGGATATATATCCAAGAGTAGGATTGCTGAATCACATGGTAGTTCTATTTTTTGGGGGTGGGGGTGGGGGGAGAACTACATAGAGTTTTGCATAATGGCTGTAACATTTGCATTCCTACGAACAGTTTACAAGGGTTCTAATTTCTCCATATTCTCGTCAATATTTGTCATCTCTTGTCTTTTGATACCAGATATTTGAGGTGATGTCTCATTGTGGTTTTGATTTACATTTGATATTTAGTGATGTTTAGCATCTTTCCATGTACCTGTTGGCCATTTGGATATTTTCTTTGGAAAAATCTCTATTCAGGTCCTTTGTCTACTTTTTATTTCAATTGTTTTTTGTTTGTTTGTTTGTTTGTTTGTTTGTTGTTGAGTTGTATGAGTCTCTTATATATTTTGGATATTAACCCTTGTCACATATATAGTTTGCAAATATTTTCTCCTATTCAATAGGTTGACTTTTCAATTTGTTTCCTTTGCTATGTAGAAGCTTTTAAATTTGATGAGTCTCATTTGTTTATTTTAGCTGTTGTTGTCTGTGCTTTTAATGTCTTACCCAAGAAATCACTGCTAAGACCAATATCAAGGAAATTTCTCCTATGTTTTCTATTAGGACATTTATGCTTTCAGTTTTTACATTTAAGTTTTTAATCCATTTGGAGTTAATATTTTTGAGTGGTGTAAGATTGGGGTCCAATTTCATTCTTTTGCATGTGGATACCCATCTTTCCCAAATACCACTTATTGAAGAAACTATGTTCTTGAACCCTTGACAAAGATTAGTTGACACCATATGTATAGGTTTATTTCTGGGCTCTCTATTCTGTTCCATTTGTTTATATGCCTGTTTTATGCCTTTACCATGCTATTTAACTATCATTGTCATTTTTGCTGGCATTTCCCTGATGACTAATGGTATTGATGATCTTTTACTGTGCTTATTTTCCAATTTACCCTCATGTGTTTTTAATGATAGAAACAGTTGCTCCACATCAGCCCCAGCAATTAGAATTATCAGTGTTTAACTATTCCAGTGGGTATGTAGTGGCATCTCATTGTGAATTTAATTTCCTCGATGACCAATGAGATTGGCCAATATTTCACATATTCATTGGCTTTCTGTGAAGCACTGTTTGTTCAGGCCTCTTCCTCATTTTTTAAATTTAATTATCTTTGTTCTTATTGGAATGAATGAGTTATTTTCATACCCTGGAAAATTCAGCTTATGTGTTGGAAGTATCTTACCCCGGTCTGTGGCTTGGCAGTTCCTAAATCAAAGCTGTCTTTAGATACACCTTTTAATTTTTTTTAACTTAGAACTTCATATATCCTGTTTAAGAAGTATTGCCATATGTCAAGGTTTTTTTTTCCTATATTTTTTCTATAAGCTATAATGTTAAACACTTTATATCTACAATTTATTATGAACTAGTTGTAGATGCTTTGAGAAAAGAGTCAAGTTTCATTTCACTTTTTCTATGGTATAGCCAGTTGACTCAGGACCATATTTTGGAAAGCCTAACTTTTTTTTCTTCCTATTCCACAGTGGAACTTTAGTCATAAACCAGTACACATTATATTTGCTTATCTATTTGTTTTTCCTTTCACAAATACCCCACAGTTTACATTACCATAGCCCCAAATTTCAGAATGCAGTGGATAAAGATGGAAGGGGCTTTAGTATCTTCAAATTAGCAGATTCAATTTGATTTGTCTGTTTCTGAAAATATCCCAACAACTTGACACTGACTGTACAATATTCCTCTCTTTTTCTTTTGTTTTCTGTTTTGCTCTATCATGTCCCTTTTTCTTGTTCCTTTTCTTCCAAAGGATCCCTGGAATCAACCTTTCTAAATCAGCAGCAAGTGGTAAGTATATTTTTTTAATTTATATTTTTAATATGTTTATTTGTGTGGAAGAGTCTAGTGACATGATGGCAAAGAATAAAACTCTTACTCTTCCTGCTGCTTGAGGAAGATTATAAGTATAAAAAAGATAAGAGACTAAAAACAGCCTTCTGGCGATTCAGGCAAATTGATTCCTTACCTTCAGAACTATGGGACCTATATTCTCAGAGAAAAGACAGTAAATTGTTCAAAGCCATCTAATAACCTGATACCGACAAAACAAATAAGGTGATAAATTTATGGAGTAATGGGAATAAATATTCTAAATGATATTTTATGACTAAGCTATATATTCTGATTACCTCCTGCACATTTTTGGACTTATAATTACTAGAATTTCAACTGAAAACTATAATGACAAAGGAAGGCATGCTATGATAAAATTATGGTATTTAGAATAATCCAACATTTATAAAGGTGAACTGTAGTTTTTACTGTATCAATGCAGACTTAAGGCTTTAAAACTCTAATTTTAGGATCATCTCCTAGTCCTAAATCTCGGTCACCTTTAGTAGCCATTTGTTTTCTTAAGACACAGCAATGAGTGATAAGGTTGCATAGAAACATGGAAATTGCATACCATATTTCACTTTACAACTCTATTGATTGTATGCAGGATGTAGGAAAGGGAGACACATACCAGCATAGGAGGATATGATCTTATAACCCAGAAAAAGTTAAGATGCCTTGCCATAAAAATAGCATTGCCTGTTGTGACAAGTTGAAATGTTGGAAGAGTACAATGTGCCTAGGTTTACTATGAAATAACTGCAAAATTTTCAGTATTATCCCTATAGCAAGACACTTTCAAAAGTATAAAATAACACAACTGAATAAAGCAATCTTGGCTTTGCACGTTATCGTCAACCCAGTTCAAATAACACCAGTATCTCAATAATATTACTTAAATGTCAGTTACTGGTCTATATTAATTGTAGATAATTATTGAAAGATAAACTTTGCTCCAAACTGCTCTGTCCATAAATCATTATGCATATCACAGATGTCCCTCATGATCAGTGATGAATTATACCACTTCTGAAGTCTGTCTATAATTGGGTACTGTCTTATTACTGAGTTCATGCAAAAACAAAAGTTGTATTTGTATTGCCTCCTTATCTCCATGTGATAAACCCTCATGACAGTTTACCAGAATGAATCATCAAAAGAGGGATATGAAGGGGTGCCTGGGTGGCTCAGTCGGTTAAGTGTCTGGCACTTGATTCCCACTCTGGTCATGATCTTACAGTCTTGGGATTGATCCCAAGGACTCTGTTCCTTGGACTCTGTGCAGACAATGCAGAGCCTTTTTGAGATTCTATCTCTCTGCCCCTCTCCACCTCTCTCTCTCTCTCTCTCTCTCTCTCTCTCTCTCTCAAAATAAATAAATAAACATTTTTTTAAAGAGGGATTTGGCCAAAACCCAAAAGGTGATAATTCTGGATATGAAATTTGAGTGGAATTTAAATGGAGTTACAGAAGAAAGAGCAGACGGTGGTGATGTTGGCATTGCTAAAGTTTGAGAGACTCTAGTCTTCACCGAAGGAATTTATTGAGGGTGAGCTTATCAACCTAAATGAAAAAAGTTGTGAAAAAAAAAATTATGAAGTCTCAGAGGTTGTGAAGCCTAAAACAAAACAAAACAAAACAAAACAAACAAAACATACACACACACACACACACACACTAATGGAACTCTTGGAGATATTTTGTGACATTTAAAGCTCTAAGCATAAAATTTTGAAAGCTGATCTCAGAACTTAGAAATTGTCATCACAATTTCCAATACATATAAAGGATATACTGTATTGTAAGGCATAAAATGAGAAGACAAGTATTGTTCAAACTATTGTTGGTAAATTTTTATGAAGAAATAAAACATTTTAATTTTTAACACTTCTAATATTTTAAGATACAGTAAACTAAGTAAATATTAACTTTGCTTTTTCACTTCACTATGCATGTATACCAATAAAAGTGTTTTTAATGTTGTAATATTTTTTTTAAATTTATGGACAATTGTATTTTTCCCATTGATTATTATGATCACTATTCATAGCTTTAGCTTGCATTTTAATTTTTCTGCACTACCGTGCAAAGTGAGGGTGGTATGTATCATCCTCAGGTGATTTATTTGTTGGTAGAATTTGTGTCCACAATAAAAACTATAGCCAGAAATGCAAAATATTTACATTAAACTAAGAGGGAATTGTTCAAGAAGACTAATGCACACTATTCCCCTTTTATTTCTGGCTTAAAACTATACTGGGAGCCTTCTTAAAAGTGAGGGCCTGAAAGTTTGGAAAATTTTGTTTCCTTTTCCAAAGATTAGTTGCTCTTTGAAAAAAAAAAGAGTAGAAGGAATGGAAGACAGGTGACAAAATTATCTTCACAATTATGAAGAAAATAGAGGTAGACTCCTGGGAGCCATTAATTAAGTCATTCACTCATTTAACAAGTATTTTCATGAAGTGCATAAAAATTAGTTAAATATGAGGGACATTACAGCATAGATATATCCAAAGGTGTAGCCAGTGTCAAAATTTAAAGATGCAAGGAAAAATCTGGAGAGCAATTACCTTGAATAGGTGAGAGGAAAATGGAAGGTTTAGCTTTAGATCAAAGCAGAGGTAGTTCATGCATAGTAATGAGGAGAGAAAAGAGAATAGAAGACTCTAGACAGAGCCAGTTTGTCTTTTTTGGAAGTAGGAAACTAAGGCAGTTCTCTCTATATATCTTTTTTCTTTTTTTGCAGTGAAATCATAAGGATGGTCATTAGTGAAGACGAACAGAGAGTAGGGACTGCTTGTAATTGAAAAGGTAAAAAGATATGAAATAGCCATCACAGACTGATAAATTAGATTGACTCTGAAAATATGAAAGCGTTGCTGGGAAATTGCAAGGGGTCTTTTGGGGTCATAAATTCAAAGTAAAGTGATTTGCACGAGATCCCTTCCAGTCATGTTCATTTCTTTTAATATATCAAAACAGAAGAAGGCATCATTTTACTGGTTTACACTTTTTAAAATAAGTTCTTTGATGGAAACTAAGGGAGGGAAAGGAAATAATGAAGGTATGCATATGGATAAAAGCATGGACCATGAGATCTAAATAAGATAAAAGGAAGTCATGACTTGGAGAATGATGATATGGGGTAAAGTTAAGGAACTAGCTATCCCCATTATTTGAAATCTTATCAAACTGAATACTACTAAGAGGAAATCTGCTAGAATTGGGGAAGTAGTGGTGAAATGATGAGAGTATTGAAATACATGTTTTAATAGTTAAGTAACAGGTAATGACGAATTTTATTTTATTGTTTTTTAAATTTTTTAAATGTTTATTTATCTTTGAGAGAGAGAGAGAGAGCGCACAAGCAGGGGAGGGACAGAGAGAGAGAGGGAGGCAGAGGATGCGAAGCGAACTCTGTGCTGACAGCAGACAGCCCCATGTAGGGCTCGAACGCACAGAGATATCATGCCCTAAGCTAAAGTCAGACACTTAACTGGCTGAGCCACCCAGGTGCCCCAAGTAATGACAAATTTCAGTGCATGGCCACAGAAGTGGGCTGGTAAATTTGGACAGAAAACAAGATCTTAGGGAAGGGTTTAGAGAAGTGAGTGGTTAGATCCAGTACTAGATGAGTTATCTCTGTGTATATTGAATATAGTCTTAATAATAATTAGAAATGTGGTAGAGAGAAGTGCAGTGAGGTGGTAGTAAAACAGGACATAACCTAGTAGGTTAAAGAAGTGTGTGTATTGAATTGATTAGATTAAAAATGATAATCTATTGATAATAAGTTATATTTAATACTTTATTCTTTGAACTGATATTTTTGTGTCTTTGTGTAATGAATTATGCAATGTTGTGTTAGGCAGGTGTAGAGAGATATCTTTGCAGATATGAACTGGGGTCTGTGGACCACCATTAAATTTTCTTTCCTTAATGTTCAACTTAGGGTTACAACTACGTTGCAAACAAGTGAGAGGCAACTTGATTTAACAAGGAATTATGACTGTATGAAATATGGAGGTTTCTTCCAACCTAAATAAATTATCTGCATTTAGTTTTTGGTTTTTAATAAACCCTATTTCTGTTATTAGTTGACAGCCCAGTACCTTAACAAGGACAGACAACATTGGAACTTGTGCTTAGAAATAATTAGGAAGTTCTAGGTTGAAACTATTTGGGGTGAGAGGCAATTTGAAAAATAGAGGAAATTGTAAAAATATCAAAGGCAAAAAGCAGTCTTAACTAATGAAACAAGTGAAAGGCACTTAAAGAATAAACACAATTTTTTCTTGATGTGAGTAACTGATCTCAGGTATACCGATCTCAGGTATTACTCAAAGAAGCTCATTGCATTTCCCCAGTATTATTTTTAAACTCATCTTCCAAATAAGAGCAGTTTGCATAAAAATATATTTATTTTATTAAGTTTATTAATTTATTTTGAGACAGGGAGAGGAGGGGCCAGAGAAAGATAGAATCCTGCACTGACAGAGGAAAGCCTGATGTGGGGATCTATCTCAGGAACTGATGAAGACCTGAGCCGAAACCAAGAGTCGGACACTTAACCAACTGAGCCGCTCGGGCACCCCATAAAACTGTGTTTAAAACCAAAACGTACCTGACTATAATTGGCTCTTTGATGTTCTAAATACATTTGAGATTTAGGCAACTAAAACTTTTCTTAAATGCATCATTCCCCATTGTGGTAGCAATGGAAAGGACTGTGGGGTGGGATCTTCTCTGTTCCATCTTGGTCTCTTCTGTGCAGAACCAGTATTATAAGATTCCTATAAGAACTTCTAATTTAGTGAATTGGACAAATGACTAATCAGTCACTGCCAGGATCATTCAAATATTTTATTTTATTTGTCCTTTTCTAAAGAAATGTTTTCTCCCATTCAATTAGTTGTCTTTGTGTCATGCACTAATCGATGGAAAATATTAATCATGTGATTTTAAAACCATGTCTTTGCTCATTTGTGTATGGTATTTTTGCACACTAGCTAGTAAGATAGCTAATCCAAATATTTAAAAAATTCTCAATTTTAATTATTCCAAACATGTGCAAATTTATTTGGATGAAATACCTCAAAGAATGAAACTGGAGTAAGGGAAAAGTGGCAATTCTGTGAGGTTTCACAGAACATAGAATAACCATTCCATTTTGTATGGTTATCTATATCGTTGTGACATGTAGAGATTAAGGGCTGAAACCCTGGGGATTTAAATACAAAAATCAATGCTTTGAATTTTATTTTGGGAGAAAATTGGTAGTATCATTTCCTAAAGATAAAATAACATAAATTTAACATACCTGTCATTAAAATAGGACCAATAATTTAAAAAATCACATAAAATCACATAATGATATCTTCTTACTATATTTCATATTTTAAAAGACTCCATAAGGGAGGAGATTCTATAAACTAAATACAAATATTTCATTTTGGCATAAGACATAGATATTGGATGAAAATGGGGTCCTTTGTCTAGTTGCTCTTTAAAAGTTGATAAATGAAAGGTAACTTCCAGTAGTGCTACAACATGTATTGAGTCGTGTGGTTTTCAAATTCTCAGAAATAACAACATTCACTGCTTTTGTTAAACATATATTAGCTTTAGTGCCAACCTTTCTTTAAGACTCCAGGATTTGTATATTTTTAAATTCTTTTTATTTAAGTGAACTTGTAGAGTATACATAGGATGCATAGCCAAAATCTACCACTCATAGACTGACATTATAAGAAATAATTTATATTTGGGAATACTTTACATAATTTTATTTGGCCTATCAAATAATAAACATTGATTAATTGTACTTCATCATAAAATAAAAGATATGTACCTGGCACATATTACTTTATTATATCCCAAACAAATAATCCCTGTTCTAAATTTAATGAAGTCATGTATTTTCATTTTGGGATAACAACAGCCAAAAAAAAAATCAGTAACTGATCAAAATAATGTATACACCTGTTAGTAATATTGTGGATACTAGCAAAAATTTTTTAAATTTAGATTTCTATAAAATTTGTTATGAATTTGTTTTTTAGTTTCATTTTATTTCAAGTTAGTCAACATACAATGTAATATTAGTTTCAGGTGTACAATATAGTGATTCAGTATTTTCATAAAACACCAGGTGCACATCACCAATGCATTTATTAATTCCCATCACCTATTGAACCCATCTCTGCTCCCACCATCCCTCTCATAAACATTGGTTTGTTATCTGTAGTTAAGAGTCTGTTCCTTTACTCTCTTTTTCTTTCTTTCTTTCTTTCTTTCTTTCTTTCTTTCTTTCTTTCTTTCTTTCTTTTTTTCTTCCTTCCTTCCTTCCTTCCTTCCTTCCTTCCTTCCTTCCTTCCTTCTTTCCTTCCTTCCTTCCTTCTTTTCTTTCTTTCTTTCTTTCTTTCTTTCTTTCTTTCTTTCTTTCTTTCTTTCTTTCTTTCTTTCTTTTTTGAGTTTCAACTTTTAATTTAAATTCCAGTTAGTTAACATACAATGTAATACCAGTTTCAAGAGTAGATTGTAATGATTCATCACTTATATATAACAGCCAGTGCTCACCACAGCTAGTGCCCTCCTTAATACCCATCACCAATTCAACCCATCACCCTGCCCATCTCCCCTCCAGACACCCTCAGTTTGTTCTCTATAGTTAAGAGCCTGTTTCATGGCTTAGTTCTCTTTTCCCCCCATGTTCATCTGTTTCATTTCTTAAATTCCACATATGAATGAAATCATATGGTATTTGTCTTTCTCGGACTAATTTATTTCTCTTAGCATAATACTGTGTAGCTTCATCCATGTTGTTGTAAATGGCAAAATTACATTCTTTTTTATGGCTGAGTAATATTCCAGTGTGTGTGTGTGTGTGTGTGTGTGTGTGTGTGTGTGTGTGTATACATAAACCACATCATCTTTATCCACTCATCAGTGGATGGACATTTCGGCTTTTTCCATAATTGGCTATTTGATAATGCTGCTATAAACATCAGGGTGCATGCATCCCCTTGAATTAGTATTTTTGTATCCTTTGGGTAAATACATAGTAGTGCAATTTGCTGGATCATAGAGTAGCTATATCTTTAACTTACTGTTTTCCAGAGTGGCCGAACCTGTTTGCATTCCCACCAACAGTGCATGAGTTCCCCTTTCTCCAGATCCTCACCAATACCTGTTGTTTCTTACGTTGTTTTTATCCATTCTGACAGATTGAGGTGATACTGTAGTTTAGTTTGTATTTCCTTGATGATCAGTGGTGTTGAGCATCTTTCCATGTGTCTGGTGGCCATCTGTATGTCTTCTTTGAAAAATGTCTATTCATGTCTTCTGCCCATTTTTAAATGGATTATTTTGTTTTGGGTGTTGATGTTATGAATATGTTTCAAATGAGCTAGAGATTTGCACAGTTGTCTTCTGTGGTTCTATGGCCACTAACAAAATGTTTCCATAGGTTCAGGTAATATGAACCAATATATTTGACCAGAATAAAGCAAACTAAGGTAGTATTATATAAGTGAAAATGATACTAATACATACTGACATTTTACTTTTAATCAGTATTTCATACTTAGTCATACTGGGATTTGCATTTTATACAGATTTTTAAATTCAGTATTAATAACAATTATCCAAAGTACTCATTCTTACCCACATTTTATAAATGAGAAAGTTAAGGCCTAGTTAACTAATTTGAGCAAAATAACCTAGTTGATAAATAATGAGCAAAAGTTTTATTCAAACTATCTGAGTTCCAAGCTTTATTATTCTCCTTACTGTCTCCAAGTAAATGTCATATTGCTTACTTATCCTGATAATTCTGAGATGCTATGGTAACATCTTATATTTTATAGCAATAAAATGGTATTTTTTCTAATCAAAGAGACAATAAATACTCATTTTAGAAGCAATAAAATACAAAAATATAGAAGAAAAATCATCCACATTAGCCAATCTAACTTTGAACAGTGTACAATTTTGAGAGACAATCTTCAGATATTTGTCTCTGGTTGTATCTGTAATACTTATATATGTGTCCACTGATCATATTTGTCTGTACAGTTGCATTGGTTTGATAGGGCTGCCATAACAAAGCACCATAAACTAAATAGCTCAAACAATGGATATTTATCATACCTCAGTTCTGGAGGCTAAAAGTGTCAGAATAAGGTGTTAGGAGGGCCATGCTACCTCTGAAGGCACTAGTGAAAGGTATGTTCAGAACTCCTAGCCTCTGGTAGTCCTTTGGTTTATTAAAGTATAATTCCAACATTCATATGGCATTTGTGTGTGTGTGTGTGTGTGTAGGTGTGTGTCTGTGTATGTGTGTATGTCCAAATTTCCCTCTTTAAAAGGCATTAGTTATATTACATTAGGGGTCCACCCAACTCCAGTATGACCTCATCTTAACTAAATGCAATTGTAATGACCCTATTTCCATTAAGGTCACAGCCCACATTTAGTCTTTCTGGAATTAATTTCAATATTTTTTTTTCCCAGTGACTATTTTTTGTTTCTCAAGCTAGTTATGGATTTTGTAATATGTATGTTACATATATATTAATTTGCAGTATATATGTTACATATATTAATATTTAGTATATATATGTATATATGTATATAACTGTGACAAATAAAGAGTTTTTGTGAGTATATATGCAAGTTCATGTACATGTGACACATATGTACATGTCAATTTTAGGAATTTGAAGTAAAGTGCAATAAGGCAAGTCTGCTCCATTGTTTTATTGATCTGTTCTCTCTTATCAGTTCTGAATTAGCTCACATATGCCTCATTACAGCTATTTACCAAATAAAAATAGAGTATAGTTAAACAAAATGAAATCATTCATGTAGGTAAACACCAATGCTAACTATGGAATACAGAAATTGAATAACTTTAAATGATTTAAATACTCAGTCTATCGAAATGATTGACAAATAGAAGACAGTTGCAGGTGGTTTTTGAAACATATTCAGTCACTTAATTAATCAGGAAATTCTAAATTGGTTCAACTAAAGTTTAATAAGCATTGGATTAGTCTCTACGGTGGAAATTTCAGTTTCTTACAGTGAAGGTTCATGGCTTCATTCACACACACAGACTATTATAGTCCTATTCAATGTGCATCCAGCAAATCTCAATGTTGATAAGGGACTGTTCCATAGCCATTAACTGATCAATTAATTAAAGCATTTGAGGAGACAATGGCTTACTCCAAATATGCTTAAAAACAATTATGCACATTTTACATCTTATAAACTCTAATTTCCTTGTTAAATTATGAATACTGCATATAGTAAGCTTACTTTAATAAACACATAAAAACAGTGTTAAGGTGTTACTCTTGTATAATTATTCAATATTAGATTCAGAATATTTTAGCTTTTGCTAGACCCAAATATTTAAGTCTGTTTAGAAAAAGGGCAAAGCATCAATTAGCAGAGGGCTGTGTAGCCTGTAAAATATTTTCAAAAGCTACCAGGAGCCCCAATCTCCATAAAGAAAGCAAATTCAGAGTAAATGAAACCATTCCTGAGAAAGGCCTAGGGAGTGTAACAGAAAAAAAAAAGCATAGAAATAAAGAATATGAATTACCAAATTAGAAACTTAATCACTTGGGTAGGCAACGAATCCCTCATTGGATCAGAAATAACTACCATGGGGTGGGACAAAGCTCATGTAGAAATAGCTTTCTGCAATATTTTTTTCTTTATCCTTAGGAGAGACAACCACAGTAAAAGCCTAATAGGAATTCACCTAAAATACTTTATCATCCTCCATGCTGCATTTAATAGAAAGTACTGTCTGTAAAAGCTCTAGGCTGTATCATTAGGGTAAAAATTTATGTCAAGCTTTGATATCCAAAGGAAACAACTGGGGCAAATTCAGAGACTTTTCAGCAAACACAGCTAACCCAGAATTATGCTATGGATCTGAGTCCAACGAGATGATGCCAGAACCCATCTTAATCAGTTTAATTTTTATATATATTTTTGGAAAGAGTACAGTGCCAGTCTTCAGACTATAGAGGAATGAAGCAGATTAAAATAGTAAAAAGATTGTCAATTATTATGTCCATTACAATAACAGATTCAAGGGGTGCCTGGGTGGCTTCAGTTAAGCATTTGACTCTTGATTTTGGCTCAGGTCATGATCTCATAGTTCATGAATTCAAGGCCCCTGTCTGGCTCCATGCTGACAGCACAGCACAGAGATTGTTGGGGATTCTCTCTCTGCTCCTCCTCCCCCCACCCAACCCCACCACTCACGTGCATGCATGCTCTCTCTCTCCCAAAATAAGTAAACATTAAAAAAAAAAAATTGAAACACTGATACAGGTTTGTGCTTAGTATTTCTTCTATCTTGCTTTAAAAAGATAACTTGTCTGCTTTTCAAAGCAGTGGTTTTATATATGTACTCCTTTGAGCACTGTTGTGTATTAAGTAAGATACTTATATAGTGCCAATCGCCCACCACCAATCCACCACTATTCTACAAGAACTACTCTAGGTTTGTAGTTTTACTTATCAAGCGTTTAATCACTTCAGCTGAAGATACAGATTTGAGGCTTAAAGAAGTTCGGAAGTTAGCTAATGTATACTTTTATTAATAACTATAATTTATCAAGCAAACACTATGTATTAGGCCATGGGTTAAGTATTTTCTATGCACTGTATGTTTTAATCTTTTGAGTGAAAGAGCTTCTCAATTGGGTACATAAAGATGAGAGGAACTGTGGAAGGTGGAGATATTGAAAATAGGGAAGGAAAAATAAAAATATAACCACAAAAAACACACATTATTTTTTAATGTTTAATATATAATAACTTTTAAAATTATTTCCTAAATTTTAAATTAAAGGTTATTTCCTAAAATAATGAGATAAAATTAAAAGTTATTAAAAGCTATTTCCTAAAATAATATGATAAAAGCTAGATTCTCAACTTATGAATATATTTTACTTTTAACTTATAAATGAACATATACTACCCTATTCATAGAAACAGACAGGTATAGATATAGATATCAATTTGTAATAGATGTTGTTCTTTGAGGCAAGATAAATTTTTATAGTTTAATACTTTCTTATTTTCACCATAGAATTTAAATCCTAAATTTATCTCAAATTTAGCAAAAGAAAAATTATCTGTTTAAATAGATTACAAAATCAGTCTAACAGTTATTAATTAGTTGGAATCCCATAATTGGATTCTTTTTTCCCTCTTTTCCCTTTTTCTTTTCATTTAACCTTTTTTTTCACTTTAGTTGTTTATATTAATTTTAGCATCCTTCTTCCTTCAGATTTATTTAAATTTTATTTAAATTTTTTATTAAATTTAATTAAATATTTATTTATTTAAAAATTTATTTAAAAATATTTAAAAAATTAAATATTTATTAAATTTATTTAAAATTTTTATTTTTATTTATATTTATTGCTGTGAGAGAGAGAGGGAGAGAGAGAGCAAGCAGGGGAGGGGCAGAGAGAAAAGGAGACATAGAATCCGAAGCAGGCTCCAGGCTGAGCTGTTAGCACAGAGACCGAAGCAGGGCTCGAACTCACGGACTGCGAAATCACGACCTGAGCTGAAGTTGGATGCTTAACCAACTGAGCCACTCAAGCATCCCCTTCAGATACTTTATAATTCCATTGTTTATTGACAATGCTCAAATTCAGGAAGATACCACTAAAATATTTCAGAAGAAAAGGACACACTACAATGACCTATACCTGAGTACATGATTCAGCTGTTAGATTTCAGCTCAAATATAAACATAAGCTTAATTTTTTACTCCTACATAGCCTGAAAAAGTAATTTTCCATTGCTAATGTTTGTGCCCAGCCATGCATCAGTGATTGCTTCTTTATCCTAAAGGTAGACTCTTGCTATTTTTTGTAGTACAATAATCATAGCTAACACCTTAAACTTAGAAATCCAGAATCATTTTTCACATTGTGTTCAGAATAGGTCTCCTTTCTTTTGTGCTCACATCTGTTATTTATTCTAGAAGAAGCTTGGCCCACAAAGTATATGGGTTACATCATGGAAATAACACACATAGAGAACCATACAGTATGGCTTGATAAACAATTTGATCAGCTGGCATATTTTGAACTTTTCTAAAGAAATTTTTATTACTTATTCTAAGTCCAATTGTAGTCTAATACATTAAAGAACAATCAAAAACTGGAATGGTGATCATAAGTTCTCTTCAAATCGCACAGGGAAGTGAGAAGTCAGAAAAGCCACCTTTGTTGGTTTCGACAGAAGCTAAAAATCTAGGTGGCACTAATTCATTTATCCTACAATGAAACTACAAAGTGATGGGATTTGCAGATAGATACTTCAGCAAAGGCTACAGATGACTTGACATATTTTTAAAAATTCCTCTGTGGTACATTTGAAAAGAGCAAATTCAAGCCCCACATTTCTAAAACTTCTCATTTGCTCAAATTCCTGGAATTCTATCCAGTGATGATGGAATTCACAAGTTCATTCATTTGGGTTTAAAAGATTATCTTGTAGAGTCCCCTGCTAAGTTTTAATCAACCCCTGGAATCTGATTATCAGATCATATCTCAAGGCTCTGAAGGATGAAATGCAGGAAAACTCAGATGGTGGGTGGGATCCAAACAACCCCACCAGCTGAGGATGAGGTATCCCAGAGGAATCAGCCTGGCCACCAGGAGACAGGGGCATGTGGTCTCTACTGCTTGGCATGTACCTGAGCACATGACTCAGCTGTTAGATTTAAGCTTAAATATAAACTTATGCTTGATATTTTGAGGACAAAACACATGGCCAAGTGGCCAAAAAAAGTATATGTGCCTAATAATTCTACTGAGTGGTGGCTCGCAAGATGCATTCCCAAAACTGAGGAAGGATGGGGAATAGATTAGAAGCTTAAAAAAACAACAACAACAACAACAACAAAAAAAAAACACTGTGTTTTTAAACATGCACACCCCTTTCTAATGTTTTCACATTTTGGTGAAGTATAATATAAGGCTATGTCATAAGTGAGAATTGTGTGTAATCCAGACCTATGTTAACACTCTAATATGAACCTCATTATATGCGTTCTCTTTGCTAAATTACTTTTACTTCTTTCATATGCAGTTTCCTAAACAGCAAAAGTGAGGATAATAACAACATTGGTTTGTCAAATAAAAATAAACCTGCTGAATATAAACTGAATATATTTGTGTGCCAAAAAAATAATAAAACAAAAAATAAATAGACCTGGACTTCAGTAAGAATAAACTTTATGAAAAGACTGTCATAGTAGGAAGAATACTCTGACTACAAGATCTGCAAGCATCTCAAAATTAACCACAAAAAGTTTTTTTTTCCTATAAGGAGAGGTAAGTAGAGCTAACAGAAACTTTATTGTAGAAGAAGCAACTAGTGGGGGTGAACAGAAAGCTTAATTAGACACTTAAGAGAAAATGTTTCTCTCTGTGTCAGCCAATCCTTGGAATAGGTTGTTAAAGGGGAATGATACATAAGCTTAGGAACAAACCAAAGTTCAAGGATCTGGGGAGGAGATAAACCTGACTAATATCTGGTCAAGGCAAATAAGTGGGTAAGTAATGGGCAACTATAAGTGCTTGGTCAAGTAGGTGGGAAGACCAAATGAGGTATTTTGCTACATAACATCATTTGGCTATTATTGTCTGATACATACTTATGGATATCATGGGAATATAAAGATATCATTAACCCAGTTTTAAATAATAAAAAATTTAAAATAGGACGAGAATCGACAAGTTTATACATTATGCTGTGCTCACCACAGGTGTAGCTACCATCTGTTACTGTACAACACTCTTACGATATCATTGACTGCGTTCTCTATGTATGACTTACTCATTTCATAACTGAAAACCTGTATCTCCTTCTCATCTTCATCCATTTTGCCCATCTCCCATCCCCTGCCCCTCTGGAACCACCAGTTTGTTCTCTGTATTTACATCGTACTTTTTGTTTCTTTATTCTTTTGACTTCTTTTTTTTTTTTTTTTTTTTTTTTAGATTCCACATATTAGTGAAATCATATGGTGTATGTCTTTCTCAGTCTCACTTATTTCTTTTCTTTTTTCTTTGTACATCTGAAACTAATGTAACATTGTGTATAAACTTCCCTCAAACAAAAAATAATAATTTTAAATGAAAACGAGAAAACCCCATAACATTAACCAAAAGAGCATCTGAATTAAAAAGAGAATATTGGAAATAAAATGCCTTAAGATTCTAATTTTACAAAAATGAATAAATATGTTCAAATTTGAAAAAAAATAAAATAAAAAAGGTGAAAAGTCTATAATTTTTATTATTTATGGTTTTTTTCTTATACTGGTGTACACAGAATCAAAGTTCCTGTTGTTGGTTTTTTTTTTCTTTTTCTTATGGCACAAAGACAGTGATTCAGTTGAGCTAACTGTAGCATAATCCAAAGGAAAAAAGTTATCAAAATTATTTTAGGTACTTGGTTTAACTGTAGTATAGACTGTTTAAGAATGATGGGGCACCTGGGTGGCTCAGTCGGTTGAGCATCCGACTTCGGCTCAAGTCATTATCTCACGGTTCCTGAGTTTGAGCACCCGATGGGGCTGGCTGCTATCAGCACAGAGCCTACTTCAGATCCTCTGTCCTCTTCTCTGTCTGCCCCTCCCCTGCTCATGCTTTCTCTCTTAAAAATCAATAAATCATTACAAAAAAGAATGAATTATACAAGTCGTTTGAAACCTGAGCTTTTATTAAGTCCATAATAATACCATTCCTTTCCAGTGCAATATAGGAGACGTGATTTTTAGTATGTCCTCTTCAAAATATGTTTTTCTTAACTTTCAGTTATAAAATATCTTCATATTTAAAATGAAGGTATCACAACAATTTCCTAACTTGGAGGAAAGACTGATATTTCCTTTTGTGTATAAACACTATCCTTCTATACATGCATTCTGCATCCCTAGCACCCTAAGAGAAAGCAATTATTGTCTTCCAAATAGAATATCCTCTGACTACTGTGTTTATGTAATTATAGTCTTTGAAATGAAACATTACAGATAAAAGAAGGCATCATTTATTTGAAATTTCAAGAACAATATTAACAAGAACACAAATATATATGCCAAATGTAGTAGAGGAACTATAGTAGCAAAAAAATAAAACAACTTGAAAAAGTGTATAGTTAGAATATATTTGGTTCTTAGATGGACAAAATGTGGTTCTGAAATAATATATAAACATAATACGGCACATACAATATTTAAAAAAGAGAGTTCTCAAAATGAGTGTCATCATTTCAGCACTAATGCCATTCAAAATATATTTGCTATATATTTATAGGATTATTGAGAATTTACAAATTATGAGATTTATGAAATTAGTTTATGAATACCACTTGTATCAAAGCAAGTCCCTACTCTGTGAAGAGCCACCTCTGAAAAGTTCTATCTATAGACGTGTTGAGATGAGATTGTATAATGTTGAAACTCTTCAACTGCTAAGGTAGAGGAGCTCATTTAACTTGTCACTTGAAAAGTTTCATGGATTCCAAGGTTCTATCAGATACAAGACCAATTTTCAGTAAAACCATTCTGAAAGTTACCATTTTCTCCATAATTAGTGAAGGGAAAAACAACTGCACATTATTAGAGTAGAATAGAGTCAGCAGGAACACAAAAGGAGGGAGAACCCAAAAACACACCATGCAAGATTCTTCTAACAGGAAAAAAAGTCAGTAAAGTAGATAATCGGTGGAAAACAGTTTTCTTTGAATAGGGAGAAGGTAAATATTCCTTGAGATATTTTGACGAAGAGACTATTATTTAAAATCTAATTAATGGGCAATTATAGATTGATACTGCAAATATTTCCTTTCAGAAGTAGTTTATGCCCTTAAAATTTTAAACAACTCTTTGGTTAATTTAATCAGAAATAAAAGAATGAAGTCACAAATGGAGTGAAAAGTAGGAAAAGAAATGTAACACTATTATATAAAAATACAAAATCATAACAGATCACGAAATTTAATAATGCTATATTTACAAGTTTATAGTAAAAGTAAGGTTGAGAAGCCAAGATGTCTAATAGCATCCTACTAAATAGTACTAAAGCATTTAAACAACTTAATTTCCAACCTAGCTGATTGGTTCAGTAAAATATCTCTGGCATCTTTCAGAACTTTTAAATTCTTCTCATAGACTTTGAGAGGTATAATTATAACCAATTACTATGATATCTGTAATTTACTTTTAAATAAACACTGGGATATTATATATGTCTTAATTTAGGCTAGTTCATGGGACAGTTAATCATCCTAAAATTAATAATTAATCCATATTAATAATTAATACATATTCCAAGAATGGTCATTTAGCATTAAATTGGAAAAGCAATACTCCAGAAGTGTTCACTACAAGTTGATTCAGTGTCCTATACCTTCCAAAAATATACAATTATAATTACAATATAAATTGTCTCCTTTTGGTGAATATCAGTGGCTTGTTAATCCACAAAATGTATATTAGAAACACATTCTCATTGGTGAGATAATTTATAGTCAAGATTATATGACACGGCTAATAACTTTAAGATATATTCCCTTTTCTTGATCAATATTTCCCTTTCTTGATGTATTTCCCTTTCTTGATCAATAGGGTGTAACACTGGTGAGTATTCCACTATTCCCCTTTGAGAACGTGCCTGAGGCATGATATTGTGTCTAGATAAAATTCCAAAATATTTCTTTTTCCTGATGTGGAACATAAAGTTGATTGAATCCTGTATTCAGTGGTTCTTAACCTTGGGTAATTTTGCCCCCTAGGGGATATTTGGCAATAACAGGAGACTTGAAGTTGTCCATCTTGGGGGCCCAGAGAAGACAAGTATTACTGGCATCTAGTGGTAGGGGTCAAGGATGCTGCTACATACCCTACAGTGCCCAGCTCAGCCCCCTACAGTGAAGAATTGCCTATCTTAAACTTTTTAATAAAACCATATTACCAGAATACATATAAGAACAATGATCTGGTACTTACTTTCTGCCTTTAACCATGGATCTGGGAATTATCTCTCTTCATGCTTGCTAATAAATACTTTTCAATGACATTTTACAACCAACAGAATACCTCTAATTAAAGAATTCACAATAACCACTATTAGAACGTTTAGGAACTGGAATTCATATACTGATGTGGGAATATTAACATCTGCTCAAGAAGTTCAGATAATTAGCCACACACCAGAAACAACCCATATATATCCACCAATAGAACACCCAAATAAATTATGACATATTCATGTAAAGAATACCATGCAGCAATGAAAAGGAATGAACTTTTGCTATATGCACATGAATGCCAGAATTCTGTGGATAAAATAGTAAACAAAACTAGACAAAGAAGAGAGGACATTATATCACTGCATACTATCCAATCTAGATGACTGGTTAAGTAAAACACCTCTGGTATAGTTTACAACCTTTAAATTCACCTCATAAACTTTGAAAGGTATAATCATAAGCAACTACTATGATATCTCTAATTTACTTTTTTTTTTTAATGTTTTATCTATTTTTGAGAGAGAGAGAGAGAGAGAGAGAGAAAGTGAGCACAGGAGGGGCAGAGGGAGAGGGAGAAAACCTTAAGCAAGCTCCACACCTAGCGCAGAGCCCATCTCAGGGCTCCATGTGGGGTTCCCATCTCCCGAGCAAGTGTGAGATCATGACCCGAGCTAAAATCAAGAATAAGATGCTTAAATTGACTGAGCTACCCAGGTACCCCTACCTTTACAGGTTTTGAATTACATACTGATGGTATGTACCAATGAAATATAGTTTGAAAACACACCTAATTCTAGTAAGCTGCAAAGCTCTCCTAGGAAGTAGACTTCATTGCCTTTTAGTTATGCTATAAAAGTTTTTTGTTTGAGTTTTATCACCTATATGCATGATGAACTCAATGATATTGTGTGGGAAAACACAGCTATCAATTGTTGATTTAAAAAGTGATCAGAAGAATTTTACTGTAAACACAAAAACAATTTTAGGAATAAATCAACTAACTTATTTCCCTTACAATTTTACTTTTTGTATGACAAGTATAATATATGATAAAATATTTTCAATAATGTAATAAATATTAAAGATGAATACAATAAATAGGCATTAAATAACTGTTTAATTGGAAAATATTTTTTATTATTTTAATGTTTATTTATTTACTTTTGAGAGAGAGAGAGAGAAAGAGAGAGCAGGGGAGGGGCAGAGAAAGAGGGAGACAGAATCCCAAGCAGGCTCCTTGCTGCCAGCATAGAGCCCTATGCGGGGCTATAACCCACCAACTGTGAGATCATGACCTGAGCCAAAACTAAGAATCAGACACTGAACTGACTGAGCCACCCAGGTGCCCCTTTTTTTCCTTAATAGTACATGTAGTATCTGTTTACTAGGCAGCTCATTAGATCAGTATGCCTCTAGTGGCCAAGTTTGTAAATTGTCCTCATTAGATATCCAGAAAAGATGGAATGTTAGATATGATAAAATTCTACCTTTAGGAAAGTGAGAGAGCTATGAATGCACCTTTCCTTCATGGCAGATTAGCTTAGGTAGAGTTGGAAAATTTGTACATGGGATGAACTTATGTCCCAGTTTACTTAGAACAGCACTGGTTTACAATTCCTATCTTTGCTTAATTATCAAAAGCACTTTTGAGTCTCAAGAGTGGCTCAGCTTGAACAAAAATCATGCAGTCAACCTATCACATATGACTTTGAACTAGATGTCCGTAGCATCTATCTTTGAGTAAGCATAGAAATAACTAAATTCATTGTGGATAGGGGATAGTGTAATAAAATCCCTTTTGAGAAAGGGAAGGGGAAAGAAGACAAGGATTCCACAAGTGAAATTTAAATGTATGGACAGAAACCTAAATGTATAAACCTAAATGAATGTACAAAAGATTTTAATATACCTTATACCTAGATTTAAATTCATGTTACTGTGTTATGAAATCTTTGGAAGAAAATAAAAACCTCCAGGTAAAGAATATCATACTATATTTAATGGTAATTTAATAAGTTTAAAATTTGAATCAAATATTTTAATACTATATAGTATTTATATTTTTATAGAGTAAGTTTTAAATTCTCTCACTGTTATTACCTAAAAGGAAGTGCTACTATAGTACTTTTGATTATACTATAGTAACATTGAGACAAAAGGTAATCTTTTTAATTCAAGAAGAATATTATGCTGGGTGCCTGGGTGGCTCAGTGGGTTAAGCATCCGACTCTTGATACCAACTCAGGTCATGATCCCACGGTTCATGAGATTGAGCCTCATGTTCAGCACTGCCCTGACAACACGGGGATGCATGGGATTCTCTCTCTCCCTCTCTCTCTGCCCCTCCCCTACTTGCTCTCTCTCTCTCAAAATAAATAAGTAAACATTAAAAAAAATTAAAATCTTAAAAAGTAGAAGAATATTATGCTTAAATAGTGTTACTGCATCTTATAGCCCAGTAAGGGGCTCTATGAATAAGAGATACTGTCTCTATACGAGAAAAGGCCTCAGAAGATATTCATATTTAGTCTCAGAAATATGCTATCACTATACACACATGGAGAAATCAACACGACTTTGGATAAAAACAGAAAAGGTGAAAAAACACAGCACAAAAAGATTTGAATGTACTCATATACATATGTACTAGATTCCTAGTCCTACATTGTGAAACCCTAGAGAAGAGAGATTATATTTGTATTTTTCATATTTATGCATGTATATAGTCATTCATTTTTAAAAATGTAAGCATTCCCCACAAATTATGTAAAAGAGACAGTTGTTAACTAACTATAATGTGCTAGTGGATATTGCATTATATTGTGGTTAAAAGCATAGACTTAAAATCCAGATACTGGAATTGAAGTCAGGTTTTATTAAAGATACCACCTCATGTGATAGTTATGAGTGTCATTAATGTTTGTAAAATGCTTCAACAAATGCATACAACATAGTGTTTATAGGTTTTTTAAATTATTGTTGATTTTGTTATTATTATTGGTACAGAAGACCTAGGCTTTACCTTTAATTTCTTCTTTGAATAGTGGAGGCAATAGACAAACAGATAAACCTATTAGGATAAATTAGAAAAATTTCAGAGCTACAAATATTTCTATGTAGAATTTAGCGATAAATGCAGGGACAGTTGCTCAATAAATGCTACGTTGCTAAAAATATAACTGACTTAATTTCATGAGGGTTTTTCCTATTGTTTTCCACATCATTCAAATAACTCTATTAACTTAAGTAAACATTTTTTATTAGAACCTCAAGATTCAGAGTTTCACTGGTACTTTGATTTTTTTAACTTCTTGCTAATAAAAGAGGCCCTTTATGACTATGGTTGATGGAAATGACTAAAGTAGTGGACATTATGAGTTACTCAACTCTTTTTTTTTTTTAACATTTATTTATTTTTGAGACACAGAGAGACAGAGCATGAACAGAGGAGGGTCAGAGAGAGGGAGACACAGAATCTGAAACAGGCTCCAGGCTCTGAGCTGTCAGCACAGAGCCCGACGTGGGGCTCGAACTCACAGCCCTCACAGACCGCGAGATCATGACCTGAGCTGAAGTCGGCCGCTCAACCGACTGAGCCACCCAGGCGCCCCAAGAGTTACTCAACTCTTAATAGCATCAAGGAGGTCTGGAGACCTTGCCTATATATCCTGTGAGCATAATTTGTACAGAATGCCTACACCTTTAAGAAGATGGTAGCATTCTAGAAGCACTCCTCTCTTAAGGGACAATTCTGAATTGGCTTTCAGGTATAGCAACTTACTGGTAAATAGCTCTTCTCAATAAATGGCAACCACGACTTTTTTAAAAATATAATTTATTGTCCAATTGGTTTCCATACAACACCCAGTGCTCATCCCAACAAGTGCCCTCCTCCCTGTCCATCACCCCCTTTTTCCCTCTCCCCCTCCCCCCCATCTACCGTTAGTTTGTTCTGTCCTTAAAAGTCTCTTACAGTTTGCCTCCCTCCCTCTATGTAACTTTCTTTCCCCCTTCCCCTCCCCCATGGTCTTCTGTTAAGTTTCTCAAGATTCACATATGAGTGAAAATATATGGTATCTGCCTTTCTCTGCCTGGCTTATTTCACTTAGCATAATACCTTCCAGTTTCATCCATGTTGCTGCAAATGGCCAGATTTCATTCCTTCCCATTGTCAAGTAGTATTCCATTGTATATATAAAGTGCATCATCTTTATCTATTCATCAGTTGATGGACATTACCTACTTTTAAATGTACACTGTCAAATCTTGTAACTGCCTTCTAATGGGACAAAGTAATATACACCCTATTCTTGAATAGAATGGCTAAACTTCACATGAAACTTTCGTTTGAAAAAAAAAGTTCATAAAGATGAAGCATATTGCCTGCTTTGCTTACTATGGATTTTCAGCACCTAGGACAATCCTGCCACATATAAGCACACAATTATCACTAAATTAGACTTTTTTTTTTTCTTTTACTTTAGAAACTAATCTCATAGGACATTGTGTCGCTATTTAGGGATTACAAACTTCTAATTTACAGTAGGTAGTAGTATTCAACCTTATTCACTCATTTATTCAAAGTGAAAAATATGTATGGAGCAACAACAGTGCACTTATGTACTACACACAGTATTAGGCAGTGAGAATTACTGGAGGCTTGGTTACTACATTCATGGAATTTTGTGTATAGCAGGGATAAAATCACCATGAGCTCTTGATCATAAAAGTAGTTTCTATATCAAGTTCTCCAAGATCCAAGCAATATTACATTTCTGTAAAATTTGAATAAGGGGGAGAGAGGAAAAGAAAACTCTGTTTTTGGTCTTTAATATTTTTAGAAAACAACTATTTTGACTACAGTCTCTTGTGTTTGTCCATATTATATTAAAAAGTCAGAAGTCTAATAAAATAGTAGGAAAGGTGTATAGTGTTTAAAATTTATTTCTTTAACTTCTATCTTCTGAGACATTCTTTTTGGTAACGCATTTCTGTTTGTGATTCTATTGAATGTTATATAGCCAAATCACTGATAACATTTGCTAACCTCAAATCCAAGAATGTCCTATGAATGCTATCACTTGGGTTATTTAGCCTCAGTAAGTTGTATTTTAGTGCTTAAAATAATGCTGATCTCACTACTACAAAGTACTTTTCATTCCCATAAGTACTTGTCCTGATGGAATTATACCACAGGGAGACTCATAATTGTTTGTCTCTTTAATGTAATTGCCATAAGAACTGCCATGCTTGGAACATTGAGAGGATAGCTTCAGAACATGTTGGCCTCAATGGGTAAGGAAGGGGTCTGTATAGTTAGTTATTTAGATACTCTTCACTACTCTATGTTTTTACTTAGGATTAAAAATATGGACAGTCCAGTAGAAGATGGATGAAAATTGCTGGGCAAGCATTACCAAAAAAAAAGAAAAAATCTAGCTCAAGATATTATCATCAAGTAAGTTTGTACATAAGATAAATTTATTTAATGACACTAAGAGAGGGTACTATAAAATGACAAAAGATGAAATGCACAGTGAAGATTAGAAATGACATAATCCTTAAAAACCTACCTACTGTTATAAAATATAGGAAATATAAAAACAAAACTTGCAGTAATACAATAGAAATAAAAATTAACTTGCCTCTGTCAGTTTATGTGAGGGAATGTACCTTAAAGAAAGAAAGGATATTGGGGCAGCTGGATGGCTCAGTGGGTTAAGTGTTTGACTTTGGCTCAGGTCATGATCTCACGGGTCATGAGTTTGAGCCCCACATCAGGGCCTGTGCTGACAGCTCAGAGCCTGAAGCCTGCTTTGGATTCTGTCTCTGTCTCTGTCTCTCTGTGTCAAAAATAAGTAAATATTAACAAAATTAAACATTAAAAAAGTACCAAATAATATGGATCATGTACTTTGAGCAATACAAATAAATGTAGTAAAAATAATGAAAGATAAAGAAAAAATCCAAAAAATTAGAAAATCTATTAATAATGTTGTGTCAAAAATAGAAAATATAACCAAAATTGCTAAATATTAAAAAATAGTTTTAATGTAAAGAATAAATGTATAGACTTTTGGTTATTTAAATTTGCTTTTAGAGAAAAAGTATCAGTTTTTATCTGTTTGAATGCTACATGAGAGAATAAAATTGAATTAATCATCTATTTGGACATAATATAAAAGAAAAACTAGATTAGGAAATGGTGAACGCATAGAATAATAAAGTATACAAGAAACAATTCTATCTAAAAAGAAGACAGGGAGAAGCCACATATGCACTGAATAAGAATGAGAAAAGTCACAGCACGTACAGAGTACATGGAAACAGTCAAAAACTATTTTGGAAAACTCATGCAAATAATTTGAAGCACTAGATAAAATATAAAATACAAATTTTAAAAATATCACTGTCTATTTGGAAAACCTAAACAACTAAATACCTTGAAAAAAATGGTAAAACTGTCAAAGTCCTATTATTAATAAAACTAACATTTATTGAATGTCAAACAATTCCAAGTTCTGATTAAAGATTCACAAACTTTACAGCATTTGCTTCTGATAGAGTTTCTATGAGGAAGTTGCATGAATTTTTAAAGTTTTAATGAAGGAAATAATATACAATATAACTTGTAAGATTTGAAAAATAGAAAACTTTGCCATTTATCTTGTTATTTAGCCAATTTAGCACTGATAACAAATCTGAGAAAGATAGAACAAAGTGCAAAAATTGCCACTTAATTAACTTAACTGAAAAGTGCCAATACAAAAAAACCCATAAAAACTGAAAGTATTAGCTCATTAAATTTAGCGTATTGCATATTTTATGTAAATGAGATTTTTCTCTATGTAACAGTCTTATCTCAAAATTTGATTGGGAAGGGATCTTACTGAAAATCATTTGGTGTTGGCAGAATTCAGTTTTTGGGGGGCTGTTGGACTAAAGTCCTCAGCTTCTTGCTGTCTATCAGTCAGAGGTCATATACAGTTCCTTCCATACGGGCCCCTACATAGAATACTGCACAAAACAATGTGTTTTTATCACAGCCAACACGAAAGAGGTTCTTCCTACAATGTGAAAGTTACAATCTTATGAAGCATAATCATGAAGTGACATTCCAACTCCTGTGAAACATTCTATTGGTTAGAGGCAAGTGGAAGGTCCTACCCATGCTAAAGAAGAGGGGATTAGAGAAGAATATAAATACTAGAAGATGGAGATCATGGGAGGTACATCTTACTGCTTCCCATTAAATACTGAAAAACCATATTTAAGTGTTTTTGGGTTAAAATACTAAATATATGAGTATCAATCCTCCCCGAATTACATATTTTTGGACTTAATCCCAATTAAAATAGACTTCTGTGTTTTTTTGTTGGAAATTGACAAAGATATAGTAAAGTTTGTCTGGAAATTAAGCATGTAAGAAGAATCAGGATACAATCAGGATAAAGAAAAATAGAGTATTAACAGACTTGCTGGTTACTAAAACATTATTATTGACAAAAAAAGTTTGTCACTAGATAACACATAGAGAGTTTATAATCAATCCTAAATATATTCCTGGTTTTGCTATCTAATTAAGACACTATTTAAATACCAACATAAATTCCAGGTGCCCAAAAGATCTAAGTTGGAAATATGACACAGAAATAAAATGTTACAAGAAAATCTGGTTAAATAAGTTTATCAATTTAAAGTATAGAAGGACTATGTAAGTTGACCTAAAATAAGACCTAGAGTAAAAGGCTAAAAAATAGAGTCTATTAATTTTATTAAAATATATGTTTTTAATGCCATTAACAAAGCAAAAACATCTAACAAAGTAGGGGGAAATGTTTGCAAAGCAGATGATAAGTGAAGTACTCATTTCTTTAATTACCAATAGTTTCATTAAAAAGAAAAAAAAGAAAGTAAAAAACAAGGAGGGTCCACTGCATGGCTCAGTTGATTACACATCCGACTCTTGATTTTGGAGGTCAAGAACTCATGGTTCCTGGGCTGGATCCATGTGCTGACAGGGCAGAGTCTGCTTGGGATTCTCTCTCTCCCTCTATCTCCCTCTTTCTCTCTCACTCACTCTCTCTCTCTCTTTCTCACTCTCTGCTCCTCCTCCGTGTGTGTGTGTGTGTGTGTGTGTGTGTGTGCGCGCGCACATGTGCTCTCTCTCTCTCAAAATAAATTTTTAAAAAACTTAAAAAAAACACAATAAACAAGGAAAAACATGTAACAAACATAACTTGAGAGAGAACAAAATTTTAAAATGTCTCTTTGAAAGATTCTAAAACTCAACCATAATTCAAGACATGCAAACTCACCAACGCCCTAAAAACAGATTTGAATAAGCCACTAAAATAACCTGACATCCATTATATGCAAAGCAAAGCAAAAGTAAAAACCTTACATTATTCAAAATATACAATTTGCTATTGCTAACTTGTAATTAGATGATTTTTCCACTCTTCCAAACTTATCTCTGTGTAGGGTCCATAGAGTACCCAGGGAGCTGCAAACAGATGTGAAAGCCTATGGTTGGAAGCCAGATGGAATCAATAAAAGGCAGGTTCACCAAATTCTTAAACTTGTATAATCTCATAGGAAGTAGTCAACAAAATTTCTGAAAGGAAAACCATGGTTAACACCACTCAAGCACTTTAACTGATATGCAATGATGTAATGGATCCAAATAATAAATAAAAATGTATAGATTTTTTTTTTAATTATGAAAGGACGTATTAAGGACATCTTTTTATTTGTTGTAATTTAGATGCTTTGACCTTTGAGGCCTTGCTGACACTGGAGAAACTACTTCTCCCAGGATTAGCTAATACTGAGAGTAAAAGACATGCCTGTGAGTGTGATTTTCATATGTGAACCAACCAATCCACAACCTGCACCCCAACCACCTACTCTATAGGACTTTTACACTCAGGGCCACTATTCCTCTGCCCTAATCACCTCACTTATTAGGTGATTAGCCAATCACGTAATGGTATTAGCCAATCCTCAATCTGTTTACTCTGCCTTACCCATTCATTCCCATGGAAACCATAACAAAGGTTGTTTTCTCCTTGACATCCTAACTGCCTCCTAACTGACCTTAGTGCTTCTGCCCTTCTGGCCTCTCAGGGAGTGGGGTGCCCCATTCTCTTGGAACCAGTGAGTGTCGCAATTCTCTTCTCAATGGTGATTGTCTCCTGACATGCTGGCTTTGCCATACCTGAATAGCTATAAAACCTACATTTAATTTATGTAATCTTTTCTTTTTTTTCAAGTTTTTATTTAAATTCCAGTTAGTTAACAAACAGTATACTATTAGTTTCAGGTGTAGAATTTAGTGATTCATTACTTACAATCAACACCCAGTGCTCCTCATACTATTTATTTTTAATGGAGTAGAGTTGCCACACAATGTTACATTAGTTTCAGGTATACAACTTAGTGATTCAATTTCTCTATACATTAGCTATGCTCACCACAAGTGTAACTATCATCTGTCACTATACAGTGCTTTTAAAACCTACAATTTTTATTTTTTATTGACATATGATGAACATATAGTATATTAGTTTCAAATGTACAATATAATGATTCAACAATTCTATACATTATTGTGCTCATCATGAGAAGTGTACTTTTTTAAACTACATTTTTATATTTATTTTTGAGAGAGAGAGAGCACGTGGGGAAGGGGCAGAGAGAGGGGAAGAGAGGATCCAAAGCGGACTCTGCACCAACAATAGTGAGTCCAATGTGGGGCTTGGGCTCATGAACTGCAAGAACATGACCTTAGCATAAGTCGGAAGCTCAACCAAACTGAGCCACCCAGGTGCCCCGAGAAGTATACTCTTAATCCCCGTTATCTATTTTGCCCATCTGCCCCATCAACCACCCCTCTGGCAACCACCATTTTGTTCTCTGTGTTTAAGAGTCAAAAACCTGTATTTTAAAACAAAGTGCTTCAGCAACAGACTACCTAGAGTAGAAAGCAGTACTCTGGGATTGGCATAAGAATTATATAAATAAGAAACTGACTTGGAGTCAAGTAAAAAACTTAAGGTGTGAAAGTGTGAAGATAAAGAGGGCTCTTCAGGAATAAGTGTGATATTTCTCTTTAAAGAATACTTGAAAACAAGTAATAGGGAGAAAGAATATTTAGTACATGCTTCTGGGGAAGAAGTGTCAACTGAGTTGTGTGAATACTAAGGCATTGAGGTGAATGGACAGAAAGTTGAAAGAAAAGGCCAGAAATGCAATGTGTTTAAGAAGTAATATGGTATATTTTAAATGTAATTGTTATTAGGGTTTATATTAATCACAGACAAGAGAAATGCTTTCATAAGATTTTACCAGTGCAGCATTGAAATACAAAATAACTATGAAACAATACTTGTAATTGTCAATTGATTTAATCAAGAATATATATTCAGTGCCCATTTTCTACATAACATCACTCTAGAACTAGAGTGATTCAAAATCTAAAATATGGGGATTCAAAATTTAAAAATTAAAATCTTGGGGTGCGTGGTTGTCTCAGAAGACCATGCCACTCTTGAATCAGGGTCACAAATTTGAGCCCCACTTGGGTATAGAGATTACTTAAATAAATGTTTAATTTTTTTTTAATTAAAATCTCTACCTTTAAGGTCCCAGAATCTAGTGGTAATTACAACCAAATAATACAAACACACACACACATGCACACACACACTCACACAGCATGATAAAATTACTACAGACTAGAGAAATGGGAGACTTTAATTCTGTTAATTGAAATTTTATCCAAAGATAGATATATTTTATGAAGCTACAGGCAATTTATAATACAATTGATATCAAACTTATATCATTCTTTTCATTGAAAACAAATAAGTATGTCTAAGTCATGTATTTATTACATCGGTTGCTTAAGTGTCTGACTTCGACTCAGGTCATGATCTCGTAGTTCTTGGGTTCGAGCCCTATGTGAAGCTCTATTCTGACAGTTCAGAGCCTGGAGCCTGCTTCAGATTCTGTGTCTCCCTCTCTCTCTGCCTCTCCCACCACACACACTTCGTGTCTCTCAACAATAAATAAATAAATAAATAAATAAATAAATAAATAAATAAATAAAATTATGTTTGTATTTTTAGCATTTCTATACTTGAATTGGGGTCCTTAGTATCACATCAACTTAGTTTTTACTTATCAAATTAAATGATTGTTATTTGTTCACCTTAATACGAAAGCAAATTCACTATTATATTAAATTCACCTATTCATTCTTTCATTAATTTCACCCAATTCATACTTTCATAAAAACAAAAGTTATACACTGTCTACTGTGTGCTGCTAGGCGTTTACAATTACAAATTTTTTAATGAGTACAGTTATTGGAAAGTAATCTGAAAAATACTAATCCGTACTTATCGTCATTCCTAATCAGTTAAAAAATCAGTTTTTTAAAAAGACACCAAAACTACAGTGTAAAAAGAATGAAAGGACTATTGACATAAAAAGAAATAATACACAGCAAAGCAGGAAAGAATATCCAAAGGAGGAAAGACAGTCTCTTCCAACAAATAGTGTTGAGAAAACTGGACAGCAACATGCAGAAGAATGAAACTGGACCACTTTCTTACACCATGCACAAATATAAATTCAAAATGGATTAAAAACCTAAATGTGAGACAGGAAACCATCAAAATCTTAGAGGAGAACACAGACAGTAACCTCTTTGACATCAGCCGCAGCGACTTCTTACTATATATGTCTTGTGAGACAAGGGAAACAAAAGCAAAACTGAACTATTAGGACTTCAAGATAAAAAGCTCTGCACAGCAAAGGAAACAATAAACAAAACTAAAAATCAACCTCTGGAAGGGCAGAAGATATTTGCGAATGACATATATGATAAAGGGTTAGTGTCCAAAATTTACAAGGAACTTACTAAACTCAACACCCCAAAAACAAATTATCCAGTTTAAAAATGGGCAAAGAAGACATCCAGATGGCCAACAGGCACATGAAAAGATTCTCAACATCACTCATCACCAGAGAAATACAAATCAAAACTACAATGAGGTAACAACTCACACCTGTCAGAATGGCTAAAATAACAACACAGGAAGCAACACAAGTTGGCCAGGATGCAGAGACAGGAGAACCCTCTTTACATTGTTGGAGGGAATGCAAATTGGTGCAGGCTCTCCAGAAAACAGTATGGAGTTTCCTCAAAAAGTTAAAAATAATACTATCCCACACTCCAGCAATTGCATTACTAGATATTTACCCAAAAGATATAAAAATACTAATTCAAAGGATAACATGAACCTCAATGTTCATAGCAGCATTATCAACAATAGCCAATTATGGGAAGAACCCAAATGTCCATCCACTGATGAATGGATAAAGAAGAATATTAGTCAGCCATAAAAAAGAATGAAATCTTGCCATTTGCAATGACATGGATGGAGCTAGAGAGTATTATGCTAAGTGAAACAAGTCAGTCAGAGAAAGATAAACACCATATAATTTCACCCATATGTGGAATTTAAGAAACAAAACATATGAACATAGTGGGGGGTAGGGAGAAAGAAGTAAACCATAAAGTGCACTCAACTATAGGGAACAAATTGAGGGTTGTTGATGGGGAGGTGGGCTGGAGGATGGGTTAAATGGGCGATGGGTATCAAGGAGGTCGTTTGTTGTGATGAGCACTGGGTGTTGTATGTCAGTGATGAATTGCTAAATTCTGCACCTGAAAATGATGTATTGTGCTGTGTGTTAACTAACTGGAATTTAAATAAAAAGTTGAAAAAGAAAAAAAAAATAATCCATCAGCAAAACTGCCTCTGTAAAATATGGCACTTTAAATTTTACATGTGGAGGTGCCTGGGTGGCTCAGTCCTTAAGCATCCAACTCTTGATTTCAGCTCAGGCCATGATCTTAAAATCTTGAAGGCAAGCCATGCATAGGGCTCTGCACTGAGTGAAGAGCCTGCCTAGGATTCTCTCTCTCTCTCTTCCCCTCTGCCCCTTTCCTGCACTCTCTCTCTCTCTCTCTCTGTAATACATAAATAAATAAATAAATAAATAAATAAATAAATAAATAAACAAGATGTATACATGAAGTTTTCTTTTTTTTCTGAAATCTATATATTTTTTAAAATTTAAATTCAAGTTAGTTAACATATAGTGTAGTTTTGGCTTCAGGAGTAGAACCCAGTGATTCATCTCTTACACATGACACCCAATAGGTAAAATTTTTCAATGTGGGTGTGGCAGTGGAATATTGTTAGTGACCAGAGATCATTATTATAAACAAAAATTGTGATCTGTCCTTTTTGGCAAGGGGTCCAGCCCAAAAATTGTAAATACATAAAATCAAGTGAGTTTCAGAAATGTGACATAAGTCAGAAAGGAACACTAAGACACAAATTAATACCAACAGTTATTTTGTGAATAGTAAAAGATTATTTTCAAAAGGACAAGCACGGATTCAGAAAAACCATAATGTAATGTAAACAACAAGCAAGTTGGCAAATCCTAACACAGCATGTTTTCTCAGCAATATTTTTTCATATTATTTATTTGAGTATAGTTGATACAAAATGTTATGTGATTTTCAGGTGTATAGCACAGTGATTCAACCTCTCTATACATTCTTCTATATTCACTACAAGTGTAGCCATCATCTATAATCAGACAACACTATTACAATATCATTGACTATATTCCCTACGCTGTCTTTTATTCCCAGTTATTTCATAACTGAAAATCTGTATATCCCACACCCATTCACCCATTTTTTCCATCCTGCACCCCATCCCTCTGGCAAACATCAGTTTGCTCTCTGTATTTATAGGTTCTCTGTATTTATATTCTGTGATTCTTTTTTTGTACGTTTATTCACTGTTTGAGTGTTTTGTTTTGTTTTGTTTTAGATTTCACAAGTGACTGATATCACATGTTATTTGTCTTTCTCTCAGGAATATTTTAGATTTAAATGTATCATCCTGTCTCAGTTTTGGAATGAAAACACAAAATTAGTGGTGGTCAAGTATATGAGATTGAAGGGATTATACTTTGGGAGTTTTTATCAACAAAAAAACAATCCTGGGTGGCTTAGTCAGTAGAGCATGTAACTCTTGATCTTGAGGTCATGAGTTTGAGCCCTATGGTGAGGATAGAGATTACTTAAAAAGTAATAAATGAAAAGAATACAAAATTAGATACGTACTAATATTTTTAAAAATCCAATTAAGAAATACGATATTATAAGAATATAAAAAATACAAGGGAGTCCTACTATAGAAGGATATAAGTAAAAGGAACAAAAGAATAGCTTCTAAGGGACAATGGAATATTAGTTCCATAATTAATCAAATTCTGTAAATTCATATTTAAATTCTAGGAGGAGAAAATTACATTTGTCTAACTTAGACCAAATATTCACCTCTCATTCAGAAGAAGATGGATATGGTAATTCATGATCAAAACTGTGGTAAACCTGAAAGAGTGGTAAGAAATGGAATGTGGTCAACTCACCTATCACTTTGATCTTTTAGATAATGGTTATCTGCATTTTTGCTGGTCTAGTAGTAAACCAAACTGACAGCACTTGGAAACCTAATTCTATTTGTCATTCTTCATAGTCTTTGAAATTGGGATTACATATAAGGTCTTTTTGAGAGGGACATTAGTTTTAGCAAATAAAACAAAACTATTTCCTAAGAGCAAGTAAATAATATCCCAAACAAAAATTAACTTGCTGTTACTAAAAGGGGGTACTGAATAGAAAACTGGAAAAAATTGATAGAAATTCAGGAGAGATAACTGGTTTGATGACAGAAAATAAGGTGTTTATGTTAATTAAAAAAGGAGTTGCAGCATACCTCTTCCATATGAAACAAAAAGCTAAATGGTATAATGCCTAGCATTCACAAACTGAATCATTCTATATGATTCTCCCTAATCATTTGGGAAGATGTTCTATGTTCAACCACCTGTCCAAACTTAATTCTGAATTCAATTGATATGTGGAATCTAAGGCATCTTCTCCCTAATAATGATTAAATTCTTTTATAGAAATATCAATTCCAGTCGCTAACTAAGCCAATCCCAAAATATCTGAATGTCAACACATTAATCTGCAAAGAGCAAATCAGAATATATGTATTATATAAATCACGATCTGAGTATCCAAGGATTTCCTCCTTCAGTATGTATTTCAAGTTCAAACAGTTCAAACAATTTAGTCTTCAATTGGTATTCTAGAAATCATTGAAGAAGGTATTTTTGACAAAGTAGAACATGATGTAAACTTTCAAATCCCACCATGTTTATTTATGAATAGAGGAGATAATAGTGATGAATTATAATAAAATGATAGATCACTACTTTGGTCTTTCTGTAGAACTATAAAAATGCTAGTCCAAAAACTACAATTTTCTTGGAAAGAAAAAGCACTTCAATCATCTATCTGCTGGTCAAGATAAGGATGTAAATAAAGAGTTCAGCAAGCAGTACCACAAGTAAAATTCTGAGTATTTTCTTAAGAACTGAGAAGGAAAAAATATGCTTAACCAACAAATGTTTCCTTTAACTCTTTAAGAACAAAAATCAAGATTGTGAATCCTAATCTTAACTAATTATCCAATTTCTCATAATTGTATACACTTTAGTCAAGTGTTGGCAGGCACAAAGGTACCAGTCAAATCTGGGATTAAATCTTCTTCACTTTACTAGATTGAAAATAATTTTGTGTTTCATTACACATAACAGTGGCCAAAAGAGCTACTGAGAGAACTCAATGAAATAATATAAGCTTCTGATATATAGGAAGTCTTTAAAAGCATAGTCATTAACAATATCATATTATTCATGTTTTCATACCAAGAACACATGAATTGCATTTCTAGTATTGCCAAAATAAAGCAAAACCAGTTTTAGATGATGCTTTTTTCTTACTTTCAAAGCCACTAAGACTTAAGACTGAAAAAACTAGAATGGAATTAGAGGTAAAATCAACACCAAAGTATTGAAATTCACTTGAAAATAAGACATATATATGCAGAGCATATTTTGGCGGACAATAAAGGGAAATGTAATACAATCCACCAGTAACTAATCTTGTTCCCACAACTGTATAATACATTGAAGAATAACAATTCTAGAACAAAAAGTTTATGTGATTCAAGCAGACCTTGTGTCTCCATCCTCTAAATGAAGTTGGACTGTGAATGAGTTTCTGCCTTACCTCTCTTCTAATGGCATTGTCATCAGATTTTCCTTAGTTGCTTTGGATTTTTGGATTTTGTGTAAATTACACTAGAAGTACCTATGAGATTTATATTACAGGATATTTAATTACAGTAAACTTTCTATGGTGGAGGATATAGAACTTTAATGTATAGGTTTCCAAGTAATAGAAAACTCTCAAAAGCCTGGGTTTACTTTAGTTTCCAAGGTTCCCAATGAAATGATTGAGAGAAATAACATAGTAAGTGAATTTGGGATCCATCTCTAAAATACTGTGAACTTAAATTCTGTGCGACTTCTTTATTTTAGAAATTCTGCTATCTATAGTACACATAAGAACGTATTGAAAGGAAGCTTAACTTGGCTTACATCTCTCTTTACTCTACATAAGAAATTAGTGAAAGTGGTTTCATTAAATCACTAATAACACTCCCTAACACAGATCAAGAGAGAATAAAGACAAATTTAAGGATGATTGTTAGAGGCTACATATTCTAAGTTCTGGCAACCATATCCTATCTAAATTATGCTCTCTGTTATTCATATTTCTTTTGCTATTCAAAGTTCCAGCATGCCATCATCATCTTCTTCCTCATCTAATTATTACCACCACAACCTACCTTAACCATCTGGCAATTATTCTGTTGGAGCATATTTTATTTTAGGCAGGAAAACTACAGGGACTCAGTAAACATTTAATATTATGTCTCTCTTGCCTACCATCCCAAAAGGAGGAAATCCTTGACAGCCTAAACATCCATATTCAACATAAAGTTGTCAATACAAAACCACAAGACAACTTTATGGATGCCCTTGGAGAATTTTAAGTCCGTTTCACCAACTTTACACTTCTTCATTTTATTTTAAATGCCAGCAAAGAGTAGGTGATCACATTTTAAATGTATGGAATGATTCTTCTACTGGCTTTAAATTATTGGCTATTGCTAGCCCACAGAGTTCACAACACACACACAGTCCACTTGGTGGGTAGACTAATAAGGATGTCCCCAGGGTTTGTATTATGAACAGCTCCAATTGAGTTTACCTCTGTGGGATCCTCAAAGTAATTTGTTGTTTAAATGGATTTGTTTCTATGTGTTTCTGTCCAGGATCTTTCATAGAAGTAACTTCACTTTAAGTTTTAAGGTAAAATGACAATTGTAATCGTCTTAATTAGCTACTCAAAATGGGAATGAAGCTCATGCAAAATCAATTAGTCAATGAGGACACTGCAGATGCTATTGTGGAAGACTCAGGAAAATGATAGAAGTTTGGAATTTTAGCCTATTATTTCCAAATCTAGAATTTTAATGTAATAAAATCAGTATTTTGCTGATAAATCCCCAAATAATGATTTTTAATCAATGATTAATTTCTATATAACACAGTTATATAATATTCTCATTAAATGCTATGAATAGTAACTCAATACTAATAGCAATACCAATATAGAACCATCTATAAAATTCAGCATGTGACTCTGTGAGCTAAATTTTCTGCATGTTTTTGTAGGCACTGATGGCATTTCAATCACATACTAATTAATAGATATTCTTATATGGCACTGGAATTTGCAGCAAAATCAAAGAGCACAGTCAATGAGAATATCCAACAGTTTTATTTTATAAGTTAGCATCAGGAAATATGATTTTAACTATTGCTTAAAGAATGACAAGGCTGATTTCAGAAGTCCAGGGGAAATACCATTATTTTATATATTCAGAATTTGTATATTTTCTCTACTGATAATGTTTTTAAAAAGCTATATTGTCTTAATATGTTCTTTTTTAAACGGCCCAGAAGAAACAAAACAGTATTATAAAACTACCTGGACAATCTGAAGCTACCAATTTTAAGAACAAACTTAGGATAGGAAAGACACTTAGGATAGGAAAGAAACATAAAAATATTCTAAATGCTTTTTCTCTATAATTCTACGATCTCTTTAAAAAAAAAGACAACCTACTGCCTTCTTGAAAATAAATCTTGGCTTTCTCATCTCTTTTGCAGAGAATAACTAATTGAGTAACCACAAAATTAAGTGGATGGGTTTCTGGATTATTTTTAGAGGAATCAAGAATGTGGATATGTGAGACTTTTTAAAAAATGAGTTTCATATTTTATGATGGCTAACAATAGACTTCAAGTTCAATGCATTACCAGATCAATTGTACTTTGAGTAAAAAATATCCCCAAAAGATTTGGAAGAACAGAGAATATTGAAAAGATCATTGAACTTGGAATCAAGAGAGCTGGATAGAGTTTAGATAATTGTTAATAAAATATTTGAATCCCAAGACAAATAGAGATCTTTTAAAAGGTCTCTTCAGCTAACTTAAGGCCCAGAGAATAGTTGATGAATTCTATAAAGACATTTTATATATCTCTCCTCCAGCTTTCTCTAATATTTCCATTTTACGTAACCAAAGAATTGTCAGAACCAAGAAATTAACATTGCTACAATACTATGAACTAACTTAAAGACTTTATACCAATGTCACCAGTTTTTCCACTGAAGTTATTTTTGTTTCGGGATCTCACATTGTATTTAGTTATTATTTCTCCTTAGGCTTTTTTAGTCTGTAATAGTTCCTCAAGCTTTCCTTGTCTCTCATGACCTTGATATTTTTGAAGAATATTAATAATTTATTTTGTCTAATGACAGTCAGTTTGGTTGAGTGTTAGGCTTCTTCATGACTAGACTGATATTATGTATTTTTGTCAAGAATATCACAGAGCTGATGTTGAGTTCTTCTGAAAGCATTATATGACAGGGTTCATAATACTGCTCTGTTTTATTACCCGTGATGTTGACTTTCCTGGTTTCTCCACTATAGAGTTATTGTTATGGATTCATTTCATTTATGGTTTCATTTTATTTTATGGATTAATTTTATTTTGGTTTTATGGATTATAATCAAGTACTATCGTATTTATTTTGTTGCTCAAATTATTAGTTGCTACATCAGTTTGGTGCCCTCGGTTTCAACATATACGTACATACACATATATGTATGTATATTTATATACATGTATATGAATATATAATGAATCTATGTAATTCATAATATAGTGTATACACACACACACATATGCATATAGTTAGATACATCAGCATGGACATTTATTTTCTTGGTTTAGTATACATTCTTATATTCCTTAGCTCTGTACACTGAAAAGACTGAGAAGCAATGGCACTCCAGTAGTACCCAATACACAGAACTTGAGTTCTCAATGCCATTCTCTCTTTAGACACATTCATAATGCATCAAGACTCCTTATGGATTCCAGGGTTTGGGCAAGACAAACACTTAAATGTATTTAATATTCTAGTTCAAAAATACTTTTTTGTTCACTAGGGTAAGAGCATCAGTACATCAAGCAAATGCTCTTCTATTAATTTTAAAGAAATTTAAGAAGAAAACTACTCAATATCAGTGCACTAGAGTACAAGTTTTCTAATGTCAAAGGAAGGAAAATGATTGATGTGGATGATAAGTAAAACAACAAAAACAAAAACAAAAAACAAACAAAAAAAAAACAACTAAGAATCCCTGAACTCTACAAGGCAATGATTCCAAGACTGGATTGTAATGTGTAAAAGTTATGCTTATATTTGTTCTAATAATAATTGATATATTTCCCCAGCATACCTCTCTATAAATAATGTTCAGTGTGGACAGTTGATGTGAGTATGGGCCATGTGTGGGGATATAACCACCTGCTTCTTGGTTAATCCAACTGGATAACTATTTCTGCTTTTTTTAATGTAAATTAAGCAATTTAAATGATTCCATTTTATGTCCTTTCTTAGCATACCAATTATACCTCTTTTTAATTTTTTACTACATCCCTAGAGTTCACAATTTATATTTTAAGTACTCTGTCCACCTACAAATAACACCGTATCAGTTCACATGTACTGCAGGTACATAATAGAATATCCCAATTTCCTCTTGTGCATGTACACATGTGCATGTGCTGTGCATGACACAGCTGTCATTCATTTCACTTGAACATATGCTATTTTCACCCAGTACGTTCTTAGAACTATAACTTTAACTAAACAGTTATCTTTTTAGGACAATTAAGAATAAGAAAATAATCTTTTTTTTACAAAAAGTTGTTCATTTATTTTGAGAGACAGAGAGAGAGCACAAGCAGGAGAGGGGAAAAAGAGAGGTGGGGGTAGAGATTCCTAAGCAGACTTCACACTGTCCACACTAGCCCAATGGAGGGCTTGATCTCACATAACATGGGGTCATTACCTGAGCAGAAATTAAGAGTCAGACACTTAACTGACTGAGCCACCTAGGTGTCCCCAAATTAAAAAATCTTATTTTAGGGGCGCCTGGGTGGCTCAGTCGGTTAAGCATCCGACTTCGGCTCAGGTCATGATCTCACAGTTTGTGAGTTCGAGCCCTGCATCGGGCTCTGTGCTGACAGCTCAGAGCCTGGAGCCTGCTTCACATTCTGTGTCTCCCTCTCTCTCTGCCCCTTCCCTGCTCATGCTGTGTCTCTCTCTGTCTCAAAAATAAATAAACATTAAAAAAATCAAAAAATCTTATTTTACCTTATTTATTCCTTCTCTGGGCTTCTTCCTTTCTTTACTTAGACCCACAAATCTGCCCTATAAAATTTTCTTCTGCCTGAAGTATGTATATATAATGTATCCTATATCATGGAAGAAAGGCCTACTGTCAATGAATTTCCTCAGTTTTTGTTTGTTAAAATTTATTTCTTCTTCATTTTAAAAAAATTTTTAATACTTACTTTTATCATTTTTTTTACTATTTATTTTTGAGAGAGAGAGAGAGAGGGTGATCAGGGGAGGGGCAGAGAGAGAGGGAGACACAGAATCCAAAGCAGGCTGTAGGCTCTGAGCTGTCAGTGCAGAGCCCGAAGTGGGGCTGAAACTCAGAAACCATGGGATCATGACCTGAGCCAAAGTACAACAGCGCTTATCAGACTGAGCCACCCAGGCTCCCTGTTCACTCACCTCTTCTTTATTAGTTTTGTTTTGTTTTTCTCTTTGAAAATTGCCAATTCATTTTTTTTTACCTCGTTTCTACTAGGCAGTATTATGTTTTGATGTAATTTGAACATAATACACATCAGTATGTGTGTGTTGTGCATTCTCTGAGTTTCCTGGATCTGTGGTTTGTTGTCTGTCTTTAGCTTTGAAATTTGCATGAATTACTACTTCAAATATTTTTTCTGCTAAATTTTCTCTTTCTTCTCCTTCTGATATTCCAATTAACATTTTTAATTTTTTTTCCAACGTTTTTAATTTATTTTTGGTACAGAGAGAGACAGAGCATGAACGGGGGAGGGGCAGAGAGAGAGGGAGACACAGAATCGGAAACAGGCTCCAGGCTCCGAACCATCAGCCCAGAGCCTGACGCGGGGCTCGAACTCACGGACCGCGAGATTGTGACCTGGCTGAAGTCGGACGCTCAACCGACTGCGCCACCCAGGCGCCCCAACATTTTCAAAATTGTACCAGAGTTCTTAGGTGTTACCTTTTGTATTTTTTCTTTGCTTTTTGGTTCTGGAAGTCTCTGTTAACCTATACTTAAGCTTACTGATTCTTTCTTCAGCCATGTTCAGTTTACTGATGAGCCCATCAAAGCCAATATTTATTGTGTTGGAAGTTTCTTTTTTTAGCATTTCCTTTTAATTCTAAGAATTTTTATCTCTCCACTTACATTAAACATCTGTTCTTGCATGTTATTTTTTCCATTAGAAGCCTTAACATATCAATAAGCATAATTATATTAAATTCCCTGTCTGATAATTCTAATATCTGTAATATCAGAGACTGAGTTTGACATTTGATTTGTCTTTTCAGACTATGTTTTCTCTCACCTTTTGGCATGATTAATAACTGTTAGTTGAAAGCCAGGTATGTATCAGGTCATAGGGACTAAGGTAAGTAGGTGTTGGGGTGAGGATTTATGTTACTTTGGGTAGGAGTTGGACTGTATTTAATGCTCGCTGCAGCTTTAAGTGCCATCAGATCAAACTGTTCTACTGTCATTATTTTTGTCACCATGCTTGCCTTTAACTTCTGTAAGGAGTCTGCCTCTTGCAGCTCTTTGTTGTAATCCACTGTTTTTATACTAGAGCCTTGTTGTAAATGGTGCATAGTGCAAGATGAAGAGAGTGTTCTATAATCTAATGTTTAAATCTCAGGCTTTGATTCTCTGGTATGTAGCCCCCACAAGTGTTTTTCCAGTGGTATAATTCCACCCCACCACCCTGGTCCCCTACTCCCTTTCCTAATTACAATGTTTAGAATCTCTCTCTCTCAATCTCTCTCTCTCTCTCTCTCTCTCTTTACTACATTCTTTCTCTAAACATTGGGCTAGACAGGAAAGTCGGAAAAGGCTAGATTGGAGGAAATTCCTTTCATCTAGCTGAGGTAAGCTTTTGGCAAAGCATTTTCTGTTGAGTGTTAGGTCTTTATTATGGAGAATGTTCTGGGTTTATGTCTCAAGGATTAATCTTTCCCTCCTCCTGCTGCTGTGATAAGCAGCATTTCTCAGAATTCACCCTGAGAATCTGGTGGTGTTCCTGGAGGTAAGCCTATAAAAGTGTGGGACCTCCCAAAGACTGTGGCCTCAGAAATTTCTCAGTCTCCTACTACATCAGCAGTTCTTCAAAATTACTATTTAAGTAGTGCCACTAGTCAAGATTCCAACACCCGCTACTCTAGGTAATCAGATCTCAGATATAATTCTATGGATAGATCCATCTCTTGACATTTTGGGTTGGCTGTTTGCCCTGAAATCTTAGTTTTCTGATGGGTTGACAAAAAGTCACTGATTTCCAGGATGTCTAGCTTTTTTCTTACTATAAGAACAGGTGTAAAAACTTCTAAGCTCTTTATTTCATGGAATTGAAATCTACCTGTGTATTTTTAAGTAATGAGATTGTGAAAAAAATAAAATTATTACACAATTATTGACTTACATAATTCTACCTATTATACATATTTGATATGAGAGCTCGGAAACATCATAATTGGTATCATTTCATGTAAGTGTATTCAATAAATATTGGCTTATATTATTTTATTTTTATTAATTGTCATAGCTATTATACTTTCTAGGCTTTTAAATCTATTTACAATCCCTTATTTGCCACATTCTCTTGCCCTTAGTACCTATGTACTATTCCCTTACCTGGACCTTCCTTTCATTATCATATTCAGGATCTTCCACAAAATTAATACAATTTGATAGATAATGCCAAGTTGGCAGAGGGGTGTTCGCCAAAGCTATTCATCTTCTTCTTCTCAAATTAGTTAGCACATCAATTTAATAAGTCTTTAATCTTCTGCCATCTACAATCTAATACTTTCTCTGCCTTTGGATGATGAAGTATATATTTTTATTTTACTACATTTTGACCTCTGGGCTCACTTCCAGCACAGAAAGAAGAAAGTGTAACCTTTGATCTAGATCTAGGACTTTAGTTCATTTTGGCAAAGGTAGAGACTACTTGGAACAGCAGATTGACAAATTTGCTATTAAGTAACCGGTTAGTACCCATGGAAAATAAAAATACGCCTTGTGATGTTATGTTTACTGATCTTGTTTTGGCCTTTAGAAAGATTTCTTTCCCCATCAAGTTTTATTTGAATATAAACAGAAAGAGAAAGAAACTCAATCAAAATAAACAGCAAAGCAATAAAAAAAGTCCTTTTATAGGGAATGGCTTGCCCTAAAAGAAAGAACCATATTAAAGCTAGCAAAAGGCCAAACTCCACGTTTCTCAATTCTCCAGTGATTCCATCGGTAAGAAGCAGACATTTGAGAATTTTGAGACAATGGTGAGAAAAGCAGATTCATGAGGCTAGGTCTTCTCTAAAAATAGACCAAATGGTGTATTCAGATATGAAAAATTATATTGAATTCTTACTAGAAAAATACACTATACTTAACAGAGTACATTGAAACAATCAAATAAGATTTTATATATATTTATATATATTTTATATTATATATATATTATACACATATATATTATGCATATATATATATGCATATTTAATTGTCCCAAAAGTAACATCAGTAACATTCATAATTATTAACTGGAAAACAGTATGGATTAAGGCAAAAAGTACAGTCAAAAATGATGGTAGGCATGAATGATCCAGCTTCCTGCATTTAAAATTCTCAAGTGCCCCATGACTACAGAATATTCATTATATGTAAAAATAAGTTTTTCTGAATATTTTATAAATCTTTCAGAAGGACAAAGGAAAAACTTTATTTTAATTATACACTTTTTCTTTTATTTAAAACAGTAGCATTTTTTTTACTTTTATGTTCTGTACTATCCTCCAGAATTATGGAATTCTTATCATTCATGCTATTATGAATTGTATGCTTGAAAACAGAAAATTAAAGGAAAATTAAGACATAAAAAGAAAAATTAAAGATCAGATCATTGATCTACAAATATCAGACTTTTTTTTTAGTTTCTAAGAGTTTATTTCATACATATAAAATTCTTAATTGGTCATTAACCTAAAGGATTTTAATTTAGCATTTACAAATAAAAATTAAAGAAAAATAGATATTTCTTAGCATTAAATAACTGAATTCCTTATGTCACAGTTGAAACCTCCAAGACTTAAAAAAGGAAGATAATTTGTTTTGCTTTCACAATCAGTAAGATTCTCAAATCCACATCTGTTGATTTTCACTCTAATGTCCCTGTTATCATACAGCTGTGGTACATTTTCACCCATTTCGGCATTCCTTTTTCCCTTTCTGCCTTTGATTATTTGTCGTTCAACTGAAGCACAGGGCATTAAACAATACATCGATCACTATTTTCTCTGCTTATTTTACATTGGTGTATCTGACATCAGTTCACTTGAAAATTATGAATTGTAACACTCTACTAACATTATAAAATAGAACTTGCTGAAATTTTCCAATTTTTTCTCCAAGATCCCACATTCCCCAAAACAAGGATATGACTGAGACAATGAAGCAGCAACTTTTCAAATGAAGTTACTCTTCTGTTCTCTGCACTCTGCTGAGATTTCTCAGTGTTCCACAAATCTGTGTATCTTAATACTCTACCTGGATAGTGTGTTTATGTAAGGTAGCTGGGATGGTGATCTTGGGAGGCAATGAATTGTTCTGAAATTAAACTTGCCAATCTCTTTGAAATACAGTTCATGGTATATTTAAGAAAAACGCATTTGAAATGTCACTGCACTACATACTCACTATGCCAAATTCTAGCTAGGTATTGATTTTTGCAGCCAAGTCACAAACCTTTTGAAAGTAGAGCTTGCATTTAAAATGCCAACGTTTAATTATTTTAAAAAAAAGATCAGATTTCTGAATAATAAAGAAGATATGTATCTTCGTAAATCATTCTTGTGGTTTTTTTCAGGAGTATGGAACTTCAGCGATTGTTTTCATATGATTGATTTCATATGTTCATTTTTGTAGAAGATGGTATTATGAACAAAACTACTAAAATTAATGTATTAACAGTACAATTACATGTATCACATTTTAATGAGGACAAATGTTGGAAGTCAGATATTTTTTGCTAGCTTCTGGGCTACCTTTCACCCACACACAAAATTCCCAAATGGCTTTTCATGCTTTCTTCTTCTCGTGCCTTTTTTTTCCCTTCCCATGCCTTTTAAAAAGAAATGGGACTAGCTAGATTGTGTACATGACCCAAAAGCCTTCCTATGTCTAACTGGTTTGCACATACAAAGTGGCAGAAGTTTTAAACAGCAGAAATGCCACATGGATACCAGCACAATACCATGGATTATTTTTAGCTCTCCTCCTCCATTCTCTGTAATAGCATACTCTATCGATAATAGCAAAGTCTCACAAAGTGAAATGTCCATTATTGTGAATTTCAAATTGCACACGGCTGGAGTCTCTGTATCAGTCTCTGTATCCTGACGTACTATGTAACCTATCCCAGGCAATTGTTTCTATTTTCCCAGTCCTGACTTGCTTTTCAATCCAGTCTGTTACCAAGCAAGAGAACAAAATACAACTGAAAGATGAATACCTGTTATACTGATCAAGAGAGTCTGGCTTTAAATTAATGAATTAAAAATCTGGCATGTAAACAACAGATCACTGTCTGATGGAATGCAGAATGTTACCACAGAAGAGAAAAGAAGTTAAAGGATGGGAGAAAGCATTTGTTTTAGCAAAGGAATTAAACCTGAAAAGAGCCAAGAGATCCTAGTGGCTTGCTGATTTCTTTAATACTATGTGAAATGAACTGGAAGAACAAATGTAGTAGGTAAGAACTATAATCTTCACTTCTTCTTTATCATTCTTTGGTGGAAATTCTGTTTGGTCTGACAAGGCCAATGAAATGGACACACGAAATCTATCATTTAGCAGTGTTGACATATGAAATCAAAAGCATAAAGACTTGTAATAAGCAGCTAACATATGAACAATTTTAGCTATAAACACATTATTCATCCTTATATTTTAATAATTTTGATAATTTTGGAGGATTTATAGTAATATTCATTTAAGACTTGTAATCCTGGTATGATTCCAGGGTAATCATATATTGTAATTACTATGAGGAAATAGATTATAGTAGTTTGGATATGTTCAGAAAATTATATAGGAAACAAGAAACAAAGACTTGGAAATAGAAACTGAGTTTCCTTATTTCACATGCATGTTTCCAGTCAGTTTTTTTTTTTAATTTTGTTTAATGTTTTATTTATTTTTGAGACAGATGCTTGTTTAATGTTTTTATTTATTTTTGAGAGCATGACCAGGGGAGGGGCAGAGAGAGAGGAAGACACAGAATCCGAAGCAGGCTCTGGGCTCCGAGCCATCAGCACAGAGCCCAACGCCGGGCTTGAACTCACGGACTGTGAGATCATGACCTGAGCCGAAGTCGGACGCTCAACTGACTGAGCCACCCAGGCGCCCCTCCAGTCAGTTTTAAAGAAGTCTGATTTCCTTCTTTCATTTATTTTTGTATGCCAATTTTCACATGACTCTGTGTACATGTGTGTGTGCCCTTCTCACATGCATGCTTGTTGAAGCCCTACATGATAAGAACAGGACTGATTGATATGAACATGGATAAGAACAAGGATAGAACAGGACTGATTGACAGGAGGATGAAGATCTAAACATAAAGTGACAAAGATTGGAGAATCACAGGCCGAAGAGCTAAGGCTAAAGGTGAAGAGATAAAAGATCGGGAGAGTACAGAATATTTTATAACTGGTGGGAGTTGGGCAGGCAAGGAAAACAGAATTCATGGGAGACAAGTTCCACACTAACATTTAACATTCATCACTGACTTATAATCTCAAAAACACTAGTAGACTACATATGTGTCATTGAGGATTGGGGCAAGATCCCAACATGGTGAATGTTTTTCAACGCACTTAACAGTCCTGTTTAACAAAGTATTGCGTAACCAGAAACTATTGCTTCCAACACTGAGATGAGACAGTGATGGTTTGGAGGCCATGTAGCTCCTATTGGACACCCAAGACGTTTGCTAGTAATCATCCTCAATCCCTGACATTGCAGTAAAATATTCCAGTCTCAACCAAATGTTCTAATAGCTACCGTTGTTTCCAGGCTTTGGAACAAATGGTCTAGAATTTCTAGTAGATGCTCTCTGCATGGTTCTAGTGCTTTTCTGATCGCCGCCCCCAAAATGTATAACCTCCAAGGAATTCTCTCTTGGCATAAGGAGTATATGGGCTCTTTTTTTCTTTCCATCAAATACTGAAATATAAAAACAATTATGTGTTTAAATTTACTTTAGGTATAAACTTAAGATTCCTTCATCACCACCCAATTTCCTAGAGAATTCCTTTGTTTATAATCTTTAATGAACTGGAATTGCATTATGTATGCTTGTTTTCTACAGGAAACATCTAATTTTGAAAGGTACATCATACCAGTATCATAAGACTAAACTCAGAGTAATTTTTTTTTAATGTTTATTTATTTTTGAGAGACAGAGAGAGACAGAGCATGAGTGGGGAGGGGCGGAGAGAGAAGGAGAGAGACACAGAATCCAAAGCAGGCTCCAGGCTCTGAGCTGTCAGCACAGAGCTCGATGCAGGGGCTCGAACCCACAAACCATGAAATCATGACCTGAGCTGAAGTCAGATGCTTAACTGACTGGGCCACCCAGGCACCCCTCAGAGCAGTTTTTACAACATGCCCTGATGTTGAAGTTGTAGCCATGTCAGGTAAATTTCTACTCTCTTGTAATATTAATTAATGTTAATATTTATAGAAGTGTTATTGAGGATATTTTCTATTATCACATTAGTCTTAATTCATCAAAATCACCAGAGTAGTACACTTAAAAATATAGATTCTTCACCTAGTCATTACCTGAATCATCAACCTATGATATGCCATATGTTGCTCTTTGTATTCAGAGATAAGAAAATTTTATTTATTGCTTTGTTATTGATTTTTGTCTTTAATAATTTTGTTCACTAGATTTCTGCATCTCTTTTCATAAAATTTAAAAAATTGTAAGACATATGCAATATAAAATTTACCATTTTAACCATTTTTAAGCATATAGTTCCGTGGCATGTGCATTCACATTCTCCTCACCCCCTTGCAAATGTCATTCTACCTTCTGTCTAAATGAATTTGACTATTCTAGGTACCTCATATATCTAAGTGAATTAATACAGTATTTGTCCTTTTGTGACTGGCTTATTTCACTTAATATAAAATCTTCAACATTCATTAATATCATGCATCAGAATTTTCTTCCTTTGTAAGGTTGAACAATGTTCCAATGTATGTATATACCACATTTTGTTTATTTGTTCTATTTATCCACTTTGAATAACAAAAAATCTTAGAGTTAATCCCCTATATCAACCATGCAAATGTTTCTGTATTATATACATTTTTTTTCATCTAGCCATTTGTATTTTCCCATCAATGACTGGTAAATGTTCTTGTTGCAAGTTATATTATATCCCTTTGCGAAGAAATTCAGTTATAAAAATAAGATTTTAAATAAACTAATAGGTAAATATGTTAGAATATTTTTCTACATATCTAAAAAGCATAACAGTTTGATTAAAATAAGAGAAGAGGAGGGTCACCTAGGTGGCTCAGTCAGTTAAGTGTCTGACTCCTGGTTTTGGCTTAGGTCATGATCTCATGGTTTGTGGGTTCAAGCCCTGCATGGGTCTCTGTGGTGACAATGCACATCCTGCTTGGGATTCTCTCTTCCTCTCTCTCTGCCCCTCTCCTGCTTGTGCTCTCTCTCTCTCTTTCTCTGTCTCTCAAATAAATAATCTTAAAACATATTTTAAAAATAAAAAATTAAATAAGAGAAGAGGAAGAAAAAGTTATAATTATGGGTGTGTGTGCTAGGCCTTTTGCATATGCTATCCTACCAAATGATGACCTTAACTTCGAGGATAACTATATTTTTGCTTTATTTTTACATAGGAGGATATTGAGATTCAGATAGCTCGGAGATAAGAACTGGCTGAACTGACTGGTAAATTGAGCTCTATATTGCTCAAGATTTCATAAAGTATTCATTATGCTATACCAAACAAACACTATTTAATAGAAATTTGCCTCATTTTTGACAGAATCAAAGAGTTAAGGATTATATAACTTTGAGTGCACATTACCCTCTAATAGAATCATTACCCTCTAATAGAATCATAACCAGTTTGAATGGCGAAGAAGAGTCTTAACGACCTATTTATATTTATGTCTGCAAGTACAAAATAAGCATCGTAAGAACATGGTAAAAAAAAAAACAATCCGTTCAAAAAAGACTATTTTAATATAATAGGCCAACCGCCCACTTCATTCTCCTTGGAATTCAAAATTATTAGTGTAAGTCATATTCATTCATTCACTCATTAGGTAGTCAGTAGACAGTACACAGTTGTGAACAGAAATAATGCATAGCAGTGAATGAGAGATATGTTCTTTGCCTCATGGTACTTGAAATAAATAAAAAAGGAAATACTCTGAGTATTAATTTTGAGTCAGAAATGAAGCAAAGAAATGAACAGCTGCAATAAAGACTAGTATGAGATGGGAGATAATGATAGGAAGATGATAGAGAGATCTTTGAAACAGGGGAGGAGAAACTCTGAAAAGATGGCTTTTATGGAGAACCCAAATATGAGAAAAAAGAAAAACAAGGGGGAAAATGTTTCATCACTTCCCCATATGGTTTGGAGAAGGGTAAAATCTTGGAATGCACAAGATATTGAAACAAGATAAGTGTAGGAAGATGGTGACAAGAGAAGAAGTTGTTATGTAGCTCTTACGGTGCTTGTTTAAAAATGAGATGCTATGTACAATCCAGCAATTTCAGTTCTCATTATATATCCTAAAGAATTGAAAGTAGGGCCTTGGAGAGATATTTGCATATCCATATTCATAACAGCACTATTCACAAGAGCCAAGAGATAAAAGCAATCTAACTGTCCATTGGCAGATGAATGGATAAACAAAAGGTGTTATGCATACAAGGGGTTAGTATTTAAGCTTGAAAGGGAAGAATATTCTGACACATACTAAATCATGGATGAATTTTGAGGATACTATGTTAAGTGAAGTAACCCTGTCACAAAAAGACAAATATTATATGATTCCAACGATATTAGGTATCTGGAGTAGTCAAGTTCATAGCAACAGAAAGTAAAATGAGGCTTTTCAGAGACTGGTGGTAGGGAGAAAGAGAAAATCATTGTTTAATGGATAGAGTTTCAGTTTTGCAATATGAAAAAATTTTAGAAATTGTGCAACATTGTAAATATATGTAACTCTGCTGAACTATACATTTAGAAATTGGCAAGATGGCAAGTTTTATGTTACGTGGGTTTACCTCAGTTCAAATTTTTAAAAAAATGATGTTAGACACACTACAATACTTAGGAAGAAATGCCAAATTCATGAGTCATATTAAAACGTTTGTTTCCTACTTAGAAGTTACTCATTAAGCTCACTATTTGGCTAAGAAACTTGCTCCAACATTCCAATCTTGCAGCATTTGATCATGAACAAATTTTTAAATTTTAATAAGTAGAATATTTTTATTTCATATATTCTGTATCTATACTTGAAATATAATTTAAATTATAATTATATATTTATTAAGCATTATTTTTGTCATTTTATACTCAGCTGTATATTTTGCAAAAGAACACAGAGATGATTCTGTGCTACAGTGTTAAAATATATGCCCTGAACAAATATACTGTATGCTTTATAAGAGCCAAAGACGTCTCTACCTTAGGGAGTTAGCCTGTAAGTATAGTGTGGGCAGAGACTCTTTTTTTCTGATTATCTTTAAATCCATTTTCCTTAAATTTGCTGACAGTAGTTAAGAGTTCATAAATGTATTCTGAATAAGTCAATTTCAACCCCTATGCAGACCAGTGGGAGAGAGAGCTCCTGTAATTTTATCTCATTATGTAGTCAGCTACTTATTAAAGCTAGAAATAGTAACTATGTATGTTTCACGTTGTCAGGAAGGTACTCTGGACTCTTTTTGATGCTCTGGACAAAGTACTTATTTTATGTTGAGTCATTTTTTTAACTAGTAAACATGTTAAAAATAGTACATGGTTTATTTTGTAAGTGTTCATTGTTTTCATTTATGGGACATTTACAGCAAGTAGCTTTCTAAAAATTTTTCATGGGAAATCCATGAATGACAAGTATTTAATATTCAAATTTAATGGTAATCACTAAATTATTATTAAATTTTATATAATCTTGAGAGAATAATATAATCCATTATTATATAATGATTGATTTACACAAAAAAAACTATTCAATATTTTCAACAAAAACTGTACTTAATGTACATGAAGCTATAGAGAAACAAAAAGAAAAGTCTTGCTAGATAATCTTTTAATTGCCTGTATTCTAAAACTTTAAAGTTATTGATCTTTCTCATTTCCTTCAAACCTATGATTTTTAAATGGGTTATCATCAATAAAGTGTCTTAGAGCCTGAATAGCAAGTCATGTCTTTTACGGAATGATTTTTCTATATAAGCTAAATTCCATGTTTGAATTTTTATCTTTAAAAGTTTTTTCATCATCTATAAAGGGGTTATCCTCATTCCTTTGTTTTTCTTTTAGCATATAAATCTTTGTGTTTAAATCTGTTATGAAACTAAACAGATATTTGGTACTTTTAAAAGCTTCATTTTGAATTCCTTGCTATGTGACAGTTATACCTCTTAGATGAATATGTAAGCAGAAACATCTTTGGTATTCAATTAAAATTAAAAAGAAAAAAAATATTGTGTCTTGGAAAGTTTCCAGACGATAGAACTGAAATATCTGCCCAGATATCCCTGGATATGTTGCCAAAGTGTATAAAATAAATGGGAGGAGTTACTCAAACCAACAGAAGAAATACTTTCAGGATTAACACAGAGAAAAAGGAAGATTCACAGCCCTGGGGAAAAAAGACACCATTCTAATGACTTCAATAATCACAGAATATAAAATACTAAGTGTTTTCAGACAATATTTAGGCATTCAAAGCCTCTTTTAAAATCTTCACTAGACAAGTAACTATGGAGCTATGAAGTTTTATTTTACATTTCAGACATATTTTAAAACAGAATATGCCGTGAAAATTCTTTTAGTGCTCATACCTTATATGTTTCTACAATCATAAGTATTTTTTTCTACTTCCACTTCTTTGATATGACTTTTTAAATTTATATGTATTCAATTATTGGGATGGAATCCCAGGAAGTATTATCAGATTTGTAATTTACCAATTAACACTGAAATAAATTGTTTCTATATGAGAAAATGAGAAATATAGGTATAACAATGTAGAAATGGTAATTCCACTCATAATTTTCTAACTAAGAAGGGTGATTCTGAGTAACTTCAGTATTTAAGGTTATCTCTATTTAGAAATTGCAGTTATATCACAAAAAAGGATGAGATTCACAGAAAATGTACTTTTTTTTTTTAACATTTATTTATTTTTGAGACAGAGAGAGACAGAGCATGAACGGGGGAGGGGCAGAGAGAGAGGGAGACACAGAATCGGAAGCAGGCTCCAGGCTCTGAGCCATCAGCCCAGAGCCCGACGCGGGGCTCGAACTCACGGACCGTGAGATCGTGACCTGAGCTGAAGTCGGCCGCTCAACCGACTGAGCCACCCAGGCGCCCCGAACATGTACTTTTTTAAAAAGCCAGTATTTCAATATACAATGAGGAAAATTCTTATTTTAGCAGATGAAACTTCTCACATCACAATGAACAATAAGTTTTAGCTTTCAATATAGTTTGTATATCTTGTCACTAAGCAATTGATATTTAAATGTATCCTCGGATGGAAGATAAAATAGAAAAAAATATTTCAATAATAAAGAAATTTTGAGGGGCACTTGGGTGGCTCAGTGAGTTAAGCATCTGAGAGGCTCAGGTCATGATCTCATGGTTCTTGAGTTCAAGCCCTGTGGCGGGCTCTGTGCTGACAGCTAAGACCCTGGAGCCTGTGTCTCCTTCACTCCCTGCCCCTCCCCTGCTTACACTTTGTCTCTCTGTCTCTTTTGCTCAAAAACAAATAAATATTTAAAAAGAAAATTTAAATAAAAAATAATAAATAAATTTTAACTCTGAACGCTTATTATTTTCAAAGTTCACTTTTAAGTTTGTAAGCTGAGTTTCACATTTCCTTCTGTCATAAAAATGAGATTTTCCTTTAGAAATAAAGCATATTCTTTTTTTTTTTAGTGTTAATATCATTCTATTAAAAACTATTTTTGATTAGTACCTGTCAAAGATTCATAAATTAGATGGGTTTTTTTTCCTGGAAAATGTGCCCTGATTTTTCTACTGTTTTGGAATTTTTAGAATAAAAATGACACTTTGGAAGGTAAAGACTGATGGTTCTGATTGTGATAAATGGTGTATATGATTTCGCTGCTATAAACCAGGAAAGAGTGAAGGAATATTTGAGCCAAGTAATATCTAAATTCAGTCTTTAATATTTCCTTGAACATTTCATTTCTAAAAAAGTTGAATAAAATCTTTGTAGAATATTTTTAGATTTCTACCTCAGATTAGACTTCTCTGAAACATGTTTCAAATGCAAGCAAAGAATTTTTTACTAGAAAAGTTTATTTTCTAATAAAATAATCACCTAAAGAATTTAACATGAATAGAAGCCAATATGAAATAAATATTAATTCCTCATTTTAAAACTGTGTAGGTTAATTAAATATAATATATATATATATATATATATACACACACACACACACCTTCAAGATGTGTATATACACAATAATATATATATATATGTATATATATATACACACACACACACCTTCAAGATGTGTATATACACAATAATATATATTATATATATATATATATATACACACACACACACCTTCAAGAACAGTTCTATTATTATTTTTTAAGTTGTCATCTGTTACTACATCTTCATACACTATTTCTAAAGTAACTATTTCAATTGTCATCTTTCCTGCCACCACTTATTTTAGAATCATGCTTATTTAAGTAAACAGTGACTTTATTAGACAACACAGATTCTATAGACCAAAGCCATTAAAAATATCTTCTTTAGTTATAACAATTTCTCTTTCAAAATTTTTCAAAAGTACCACATGATGAAATTGTTTCCAGCACTCCAAAATATCAGTCTAAATATAAAGCTAAATATGCAGTATTTGAAAATGTGGCTAAATATATATCAATATTCATAACATCAATATGTGCGTGTGTATGCACACACACACACACACACACACACACACAATTTATCCAAAATATAACACTATCAAAAATCACTATTGCTCTTTAGCCTATAAAATAAACAGAATAATATTCAATAATATTTATTCACTATTTTAAAATGTAAATTGTAGCCTTAACTGATGATTCATATTAATATTTAATCTTTTAAAATTTATTTATTTTGAGAGAGAGAAAGAGAGTGGGGGAGAAGCAGAGAGAGAGAGAGAGGGAGAGAGAATCCCAAGCAGGCTCTGTGCTGTCAGTGCAGAGCCTAATGTGGGGTTTGAACTCATGAACCGGGAGATAAATCAAGAGTTGGATGCTTAACTGACTGAGCCACCCAGATCCCCTAATTCCTATAACATTTAAACATCACTCTGACTAGGGACATATTATGAATATTAAAGTGACATATGCTAAAGATTGGCTCCCAAAACTCCTTTCTCTCTCCCTTTCCCCTAATAAAGAAACTTGAAAGTAAAATATATACTCAAATTATGAACCTCCCTACAGATAGATTTGTCCCTGTCATATAGTCTCATATACTATTCCATACTGATCACATGTAAATACTGTTTGTCATTGGCAGTTTTCAGCATTTCCAAATTATTAACATACTTATGTATATAGCCTAAATAAAAACTACCAAAAGTTAGAAAGATTAAGTAGCTTTGTCATTTTAGGCAGTAATATTTGGGTTGGGAAGTAATAGCAAGCATTATCTCAACTGTTTAGCCTTATAAAAGCATATCCTCACCAAGTTTTATTCGTTCCATTCCAAATTGCCCTTCAAAAGAAGAGTAGGCTTATCTCTATGTAAGAAAAACTATAAATATATATTCTTAATTCTCTACTCTGTTGTCATTTTGGAGTTCTTAATTTTTTAGTTATTTATCGGATTTTCTGTCTCATGTTTTTCTCATTGGAGTGGCATTAACATTATTGAACATATTTGTTTCTATGCCTATCCTATCTGTGGCTTGTTATTTACTACCAAACTTCTTGAAAATGGATATTTCCAGTGGCTCTCACACTTTGATTTATAGGACTCACTGCCCCACCCAATTTATTCTACATTAATTCTGATATAGCCTCTCTGGGGAGAAGACAAGAATTTCCATTATTAATCTAAGTGGGCTCTAACCAAACTTCAGAAAACACATTTTATCCCTAGAACATATCATCCTTTGCCTTGATCAGCATGTTGATATTACTCAATGAATACCAATGGTTCTCTAATCAATAAATTAATAATTCTTGTCCTTGATTTTCTGAAGAACTTGACACCTTTTTCCTTTACCTCATTTATATATTTTCACTGTCATTGTAGGATTCTCTATTAGCTCTTATTCTCCCGACTTCTTGAACTCCTTCTTTGTTTCCATTAATATCTCTTCCTCTTTACTATTGTTATTTTCCATACTCTAATCCCTGCATGATTTTTTTTTCCTTCCTATATTGGCTATCTTATTTAACTTCTCATAGTTTCAACTTCATATAGAAGTAAATTCATATCAAATCTTCCTTTTCTATTTCATTTTTTTTCTTTAAAAACTTTATCCCTGGGCACCTGGGTGGCTCAGTCAGCAAAGTGTCCGACTTCAGCTCAGGTCATGATCTTACCGTTCGTAGATTCGAGCCCTGCACTGGGCTCTGTGCTGATGGCTTGGAGCCTGGAGCCTGCTTCAGATTCTGTGTCTCCTTCTCTCTCTCTGCCCCTCCCTTGCTCACACTCTGTCTCCCACTGTCTCTCAAAATTAAATAAACATTAAAAAATTAAAAAAAGCAAAAACAAAAACTTTATCCCTCCTCTCTTATGAACTCCAGTATTCATTTTAATTTTCTGCTGTAATTCTGACTAACAAATCCCTCTGTCATCTCAAAATACACTCATCATAGCCTCCAACAAACTGTTCTTATCTTAACTTTAATATTTTTTAATGTTATTTATTTTTGAGAGAGAGAAAAACACAGTGCGAGCAGGGGAGGGGCAGAGAGAGAGGGAGACACAGAATCTGAAGCGGGCTCCAGGCTCTGAGCTGTCAGCACAGAACTTGACACGAGTCTTGAACCTACTGACTGCGAGATCATGACCTGAACCAAAGTCACATACTTAACCAACTGAGCCACCCAGAAACTCCAATATTATTGTGTTGACTTTACTATTCTCAGAGTTATTCAAACTTCTTGTTCTCCATGAATTATTCCTGTTTTTTTATTCCTCAATATCCAATCAGATGGGAAGTTTTAACAATCATAGCTTTTTATTTTTTAAATTATTTTCACAGCTTTTAAAATTGCTTTTTCCATCCACTATTTGTATTACTATTCTCAAACTGTACTACCTCACATCAGTGATAAAATTTTGGCCTTGTGATTCAGATCACTGTTAGCTATCTCTCTTCTCTCCATAGCATCCATGGAGGTGCATCAGTCAGATCTCCCTTGAAGAGAAACTTTTGTGAGAAGTGGACCTGCCTTACATTTAGATTTACTCCAACATTCACCCTCTGGCTGCACTTTCCCCAGACTGTTACCAATCAAAGTCTGAGACACATCTTGCCAAATTAAGGAACTCCACTGATGGGCAATCTCTGCTGAAGCCACTTGCCCAGATCACATTTCCTCAGAACTGCTCTGGATCAGAGTCTCTTGCTAGCCAGTCCTCCTTCTCTCCCTGTCTCCTGTCATAAGGATCAGACAGGCATTGTGGACTAAATTCTCTACCATTCTGCTCCTATTTTATCCTTCTTATAAATGTCCTTTACTGAAAAGTCAGGAGCAACACACCAGTAGTTGGAAATGTGGGTTATTATTCATTTTAGTGAGGGAAAAATCATACCATAAGGAACTGTGGATTATCACAATTGTAGGGTATTAGGAAGAACTTGTTATAGGTTTTAAGCTTCTTTAGGTGATTTTAGGGAAGATGTATGTGTCATTTAACTCTTTATTGGATGTTGTCAAGAAGTAGGAGTAATTTTATTATTGTATATTTTAGTAAATTATATCTATAGGAAGGGCAGACTAGTGAAAGGATAAAGCTATAACAAGTAAAGAAGCAACAGTCACTCAGACTAACTGAAAGACAGGGATTTAAAGGAAAAAAAAAACTCTTGTGGAAATAGAAGATCTAAATAGACCAAGTACAAGTAATGAGTATGAAGCAGTAATTTAAAAACTCTCCGAATACAAAAGCTTAAGACCAGAGAGCTTCACACATAAATTCTACCAAACATTTAAATAACAGTTAGCACCTATCTTTCTGAAATTATTTTTAAAACAATTGATGAGGAAAGAATCTTCAAAACTCATTTTATGAGTACAACATTACCCTAATACTAAAACTAACCAAAATCACTACACACACACACACACACACACACACACACACACAATTGCAAGTCAATATCCCTGATGACCATACATGCAAAAAGTTTCAACAAAATACTAGAAAACCAAATTCAGCAATACATTAAAAGTATCATATATCATGATCAAATGGCATTCATTCCAGTGATTGATCCAATCAATATATATGATCCACAAATTTATAAAAGAAACCAACTAAGGATAAAAATGATTATCTCAATAGATTCAGAACATTTGACAAGATTCAACATTCATTCATGATTAAAATTCTCAGCAAAATAGGTATAGAGGAATATCCCTCAACATAATGAAGTCCATATATGATAAAATCACAGCTAACATCATACTCCATTGTGAAGATCTGAAAACTTTTTCTCTAATATCAAGAACAAGATAGGGGTGCCCATTCTCACTACTTTTATTCAGCATATTATTGCAAGTCCTACCAATATCAGTTAGGAAAGGAAAAAGAAATAAAAGGCATCCAATTTGGAAAGGAAAAGTAAAATCGTCACTATTCACAGATGACATGAGACTATATACAGGAAACCCTAAACACTCCATCAAAACACTATCAGAATAAATGAATTCAGTAAAGTCAACAAATAAAAAACTAACATACAGAAGTCAGTTGTGCTTCTATATGTTAATAAAGAGTCATCAAAAAGAGAAATTAAGAAAGTAATCCCATTTATAATAGCATCAGAAAGAATAAATACCAGGGCACCTGGGTGTCTCATTCAGTTAAGCATCTGACTTTAGCTCTTCACTTCATCACACAGAACTCTGTGCTGACAGCTCAGAGCCTGGATGCCATGTTGCCCTCGATCACTCTCTCTCTCTCCCGCTCACATTCTATCTCTTAAAAATAAATAAACATAAAAAAAATTTTGGCTCAGTCAGTTCAGTGTCCGACTACAGCTCAGGTCATGATCTCACGGTTCATGGTTTGAGCCCTGCATCAGGCTCTGTGCTGACAGCTCAGAGCCTGGAGGCTGCTTCAGATTCAGAGACTCCCTCTCTCTCTGCCCCTCCCCTGCTTGCACTGTCTCTCTCTGTCTCGAAAAAGTAATAAACATTAAAAATTATTTTAATATAATTTAAATTTTAAAATAAGAAAAAAATAAATACCTGGGAATAAACTTAACCAAGAAGGTGAAAGACCTAAACTTTGAAAAGTATAAGACATTGGTAAAAAAAAAAAAAAAAAAAAAAAAAAAAAAAATTGAAGACACAAACGAATGGAAAGATATTTTCATACACATGGATTGGAATAATTAGTGTTAAAATGGTCCATACTACCCAAAGCAAATTACAGGTTAAATGACATACCTATCCAGGCACCTGGGTGGTTCAGTTGGTTAAATGTCTGACTCTTGATTTTGGTTCAGGTCATGATGTCACAGTTCATGAGTTCAAGCCCCACATCAGACTCTGTGCTGAAAATGCAGAGCCTGCTTGAGATTCTCTCTCTCTCCCTCTCTCTCTGACCCACCCCCCCCAAAAGAAATAATAAACTTTAAAAATAAAAAAAAAAATAAATGACATCCTTATCAAACTATCAATGGTATCTTTCCAAGAACTAGAACAAAGAATCTCAAGTTTGTATGGAGTCACTGAAGACCCTGAATAGCCAAAGCAATCTTAAGAAAGAACAAATCTGGAGGTATCATACTCCTTGGTTTCAAACTATACTAAAAAGTTATAGCAATCAAAACAGTATGGTACTGGAATGAAAGGGATATGCAGATCAATGAAATAGACAGCCCAAAAATAAACCCATGAATGTACAGTCTATGGAAATTAGGCCATAGGAATTAGTCTATGGAAAATGAGGCAAGATTATAAAATGGGGAAAAGACAGTCTCTACAAATAAATTGTGTAGGAAAAAACTGGAGAGCTACATGCAGAAGAATTAAACTTGAGCACTACTGTACCATATACAAAAATAAATTCAAAATGGATTAAATTTTAAAATTCTTGGAAGAAAACAGAAGAAATAAGCCCTTTGACATTCTTTTAAAAAAAGGTTGTGTTTTTTTTTGGGTTTTTTTTTTTTTTTTTTTTTTTTTTTTTGCCAGTCTCCTCAGGCAAGGGCAACAAGAGCTAAAATAAACAAATGGGATTATATCAAACTAAAAAGCTTCGCTCAGCAAATCAAAAGTGAAAAGTAAGCTGTGGGATGGGAGAAGATATCTGCAAATGATACAACCAATAAGAGGCTATGCCAAAATATGTAATTTACACAACTTAATATCAAAAAATCAAATAACCTGATTAAAAAATGGGCAGAAGACTGGAGTAGAGATTTTTCCAAAGAAGACATACAGATGATCACCAGGCACATTAAAGATGATCAACATGGCTAATCATCAAGGAAATGCAAATCAAAATCACAATAAGATATCATTCACATTGTCAAATTGACTATTATCAAATATAATAATAATTATTATTATTATAACAATTATAATAATAATGTCTCCCCCATGCAGGAAGACACAAAATAGGCCTTTTGTCTACAAAATAACAATTGACTCTCAGGAGCTAATTTCCTAACCACCAAGCCTAAAACAAGGGCTATATCATCATAAGCTGGCTGGAGACATGTTAAACCTGATAAGCATGGAATGTAATTACACCCTAAAGGAAGTGCAAGATTTAGCTAGCATATCCCATTATGAGACAGAGGGTATCCTTGAGATTCTATTTAAGAATTAAGTGAGACTGGAATATAAAACTGAATGAGAATTAACTGGCATCAGGCATTTTTTTGGAATAGAAAGTGATAGTTTGGGGGCATGTGGGTGGGTTGGTTAAGCAGCCGTTTAGTTCAGGTCATGATCTTGAGGTTGGTGGCTTTAAGTCCCTCATTGGGCTCTGTGCTGACAACTCAGAGCCTGGAGTGTGCTTCGGAGTCTTAGTATCCCTCTCTCTCCGCCCCACCCCTACTCATGCATTCTCTCTCTCTCTCAAAAATAAATAAACACTAAAAAAAAATGAAAATGATAATTTGGCAAGGACCTTAAAGAATGGGGCAAACTTTCTGTTAGGGTTAAAATCTCAGAAACATGAAGAAAGTAATGGCCAAAGTTAAGCAAAGTATAAATATATGTTTAGGCTGCCCTGACAGATAGTAAGGATGTTATCAAAAAACTCAGGTAGGTGTGCCTCCTGATGGGATATGTTCAGTGAGGCCATAAGACCTCCACAATATGATGCTCCTTGGGAAGGCCAAAATGAACATACCATCTATCAAGACCGTTAGGAATAAACTGGTGAGAGTGGCACAGACATCAAAAAATATTTGGTTGTGACTCTCCATTTATGACTGCCCTCTAACAAATATAGGGCTACACTTAAGTTTGAATTTCAGGTAAACAATGAAATTTATCGAGTATTAATATGTCTGTCCTTAATAACATGGTATATAGTCCATGGGGATTCTACTGTATACCAGGACTGATGGTATACACAGCAAGTCTTCACCTGCCCAACTTTTACAAGTCTGTATCAGATGCATGGAGGCAACACACAAAAGGCCCAGGAGAGGGTAAAAGAGCTGAGGAAGATCACCCATGAGGCAGACGGGGTTTCTAAGAATGTCTATAGCAAACTACCTCAAACATGGGGATTTAAAACAACACATATTTATTATCTCATGGTATCTGCAGTTCTAGAATCCAGGAATGGCTTATGTCAGCCACCTACAGACATCCACACAAGGCTATGGTTAAAGCTTACTCCGGTTCTGGGATCTCACAAGAGGCTTGACCAAGAAGCTACTTCCAAGGTCCTTCCAGTTGTTGGCATTTTTCACTCCCTTATAATCCTTGTAGGATTAATAGCAGATGACTTATTGAAAGCCTGCTGGTGGTAAGTGGATAGAACAGAGAAGGAATGGCAGAGAGGGAGACAGAGGTACTGAGTCCAGAGATAGGTGCTGTATTTGTATGTAATCATGTGCACAACATAATCACATATATCATGTTACATTTGCCACATCCACTGATTAGAAGAAATTACCAGTCCTGTGCGCACTGAATCAGAGGAAATCACAGAAAGGCATGAATAGCAGGAGGTGGAGAGCATGGAGACCACCTTGAAATCTGTATACCAAGTAAAAGGCAGTGGCCTATTAAAGTATACTGCACAGGAGAGTTCAGAAAAAATCATTCAAGTTATGATAGGTTAAAGGTTTGATGCTGAACAAGGGGAGGAGAGAGAGAGCCTGATGGCAAAAAGGTTAGGATGGGAAGTTGGGATTTAGGAGCAAAGAATATTTCCAAAGTCACCTAGAAGTAGGTATCCTAACCCTAAAGTAGGAGGAACCATAAGATGCTTGAAGAAGGTGAACACTTTTATTATTACAGAAAATGTAAAAAGATCACCAAAGCTTTTTTGGTGCTTAGATCCCAAACCCTGCTGAAGAGCAAGCCCAGATCCTGCCACTAAAACATTTGAAGCCAGCACTGAACTGCTTCTAAATGAATTTGCAATAAAGCCCAGGCCCAGCTGAACTGCAGACTCCATACAGCAGTCACCCTAGAGCAGTCTGACAGAAGAATGGATGTTGCCTTCTCTGGGAATAAATATTTACTTCAGTCTCTTCTTAGCTTTTACACACTATTTTGGAAATAAAAAAATTTTTGGAGTTTATAATGGATTAACTCCTTATTGGTAATTTTAATAGATTAATTCTAGTATAGTTAGGAATAACATTTTTAAAACCTGTGAGACATACAAAAAAGAACAAAAATAGGATCTAAGGCCAACAGAAGTAGACCAAGATACGGTCCTAACAATGTAGTGATCACATAAGAACATTAAAATAACTATAATAAATGTCTTAAATGACACATTATGTGGAAAAGATTGAGAATACATATGGACAAATAGGAAATTCCTACACGGAGAAATTCATTAAAATATAGAATAAAATATAAATGCTAGAAATTAAAAAAAATTATCAAAAATTAAAAATTATTTGACATACCTAGCAACATGATGGAATCAGCAGAACAAAGGATTGCTACATGTGAAGATAGTTTCCACTGACCTCATTACAAAATTAAAAGTGAAAAAAAATGTGAAAACAAAATGGAAAATAAGGTCAGATATCTGTGGGACAAAATCAAATTGTTTAATATAAATGTTATTTGAGTCTCCAAAAAAGAGAAATAATAGATGAGAAGAAATGTTTGAAGATGTATGAGAATTTTCCAAAAAAAACTAGTGAGGGATTAAGAGATCCTAGAAAACCCAAGGAATATAAAAAATGTACAGCTAGGCGTATTGTAGATTAACGTTAAAAACATCAAGTTAAGGGAAAGTTCTTAAAAGCCACACAAAGAAATGTCATATTACACAAAGGGGAAAAGGATACAAATGACAGCTGACTTCTCATGGCAAATTAACAATACAGTAGAACGATATCTTTAAAATGCTGAATGAAAAAAAACAACTTAGAATTATATAACCAGTGAAAATATTCTTCAATACAGAAGGGGAAATAAATCTGTCAGACAGACTCTGACAGATTGCATTTCTAATAGATACCACCTTTAATAAATGCTAAATTCTTCAAGCTAATGGAAAGAAATAAAAGAAGCCTACATCCACAAGGAGTATGTCTTAAGTTTATTTATAGAAGAGCAGTACCAAGGGGCACCTGGGTGGCTCAGTCGGTTAAGTGTCTGACTTCAGCTCAGGTCATGATGTCACAGCTCGTGGGTTCAAGCCCTGTGTTGGGCTCTGTGCTGACAGCTCAGAACCTGGAGCCTGCTTCGGATTCTGTGTCTCCCTCTTTGTCTGCCCCTCCCCCGCTCATACTCTGCCTCTCTCAAAAGTAAATAAGGGGCGCCTGGGTGGCGCAGTCGGTTAAGCGTCCGACTTCAGCCAGGTCACGATCTCGCGGTCCGTGAGTTGGAGCCCCGCGTCAGGCTCTGGGCTGATGGCTCGGAGCCTGGAGCCTGTTTCCGATTCTGTGTCTCCCTCTCTCTCTCTGCCCCTCCCCCGTTTATGCTCTGCCTCTCTCTGTCCCAAAAATAAATAAAATAAATAAATAAATAAATAAATAAAAAGAAAAAAAAAGTAAATAAAACATTAAAAAAAATTTTTTAAATAAAAAAAAAAAGAAGAGCTGTACCAAAATCCCAGACTGAATGGCCCATAAACAACAGAAATTCCTCACATTCTGGAGACTGGCAAGTTCATAATCAAGGTATCAGCGTGGTCACCTTCCCATAGAGGCCCCCTTACTTGTTCATCATTAGTGCCTTGCTGTGTTCTCACATGGTGGAAGGGGGGTAGGGGGCTCTCTGGAGCCTCTTTTATAAAAGCACTAATCCCACTCATGAGGGCTTCATCCTCATGACCTAAGCACCTCCCAAAGGCCTCACTCCCTAATACCAGGTGACAGAAGAGTAAAAGGAGTAAAAAGTAACAGAAAAGGATATGTTCATTATTATGTATCTATTACATATATATGCATATATGCTTAATTATATGCAATGTCTATAATATACATAATTAGTAATATACATAATTATAACACACACATATGTATGTTTTGTATATAATTAGCTTTCTATCATTGTATAACACATTATCAGCCCTTTAAACAATATAAATTTATTATCTTCATAGTTGCGAAGGTCAGAAACTTGGTAGGTAGTATATAAATCTGGTCAGAGTCACATTTGGCTAAAATAAAGTTATCAGCCTGACTTCAGTTATATTCTATGCTTGGGATCCACTTTTAAGTGCACTGATTGATGCCAGAAATTTTTCCTTCTCATGCTTTCCACAATGCCCCTTCATCTTCAAGCCGACAATGAAAGGTCAAATTCTTGTTCTTCTAATCTCCCTAACTTCCTCTTCTTTAGACATCCTCTGGTTTTATGGGCTCATGTGACTACACTGGACCCACCTGGATAATCCAGTATAACCTTATTTTAAAATCAAGTGGTTAATAATCTTAGTGACATCTACAATGTCATTTTTTTTTTCCATTTAATGGAACTTATTCTTGGGCATAGCACCAGGAGGCAAAGGCCATGGGGCCATCATTCTTCTATACATTCAGTGGATATATTATTAACTAATAAATTATTTTAAAATAAATTTATACATTCTGTGAGATTTGTAGTACATCCAGAAGTAAAATATATGACATCAAGAGGAGAAAGTATAAGAGAAGAATAAATGGAATTGTACAATTATAAGTTTCTTATATTGTTCATGAAATAGCATAATGTTATTTGAATACAAAATCTAGTAAGATATTTTTTTATTTCTAGAATCACTATAAAATAAGAGAAATAAATCTCAGAGTCCTCATGGTGGGAGAGTCTGATGAAATAATTTGTTTTACTTTGGAGAGGATTTCCCAGAATGCTAAGAGCATTAGCCCTTAGACATTTTGCCAAAGTAGCAGGTCTCTAGTCTTTAGTTTCCACCCCGTGGACTTCATGTCTTACCCAGGCCTCTAATACACTAGCCACTTCTTGCTCATCCAATCTTTTATTTGTATGATATCATCAATTCAATGTACCAGTGATATTCCATGTAATGTCCAAAGAGTCTAGATCTCTTTGGAGGATATAAAAGGGAGCAAGGGAATCAACACAGCCCTGGGGAAATTGTAACTATATACCATTTTTTCTTCTAAGTGAATGTGAACTCATTCTGATTCTCTCCCCTAACAGAGAGATATATAAATAAATCCATTTTATAAATCATACTTTGTCTCATGCCATGTTTCTCAGATCATGTTAATTCTCTCTAGTGCAGATACTGCATCTGGTAGAGTGTCTGAATTGAAGCTATCACTTGCTTGATATAATAGTATATAATTTTCATTCTCCATATTCTGATTTTTGTAGCATTTGGACTTGGAAGCTAAGCTGAGATATGGTAAGATTACCACTCTTGCATTCATTAGTTCTTTAAGGTGCTGTTAATTTTTGCTATTTCCTCAAACATGTGATTTAAAAATAAAATAAAATAAAATAAAATAAAATAAAGTAAAGTAAAATAAAATAAAATAAAATAAAATAAAATAAAATAAAATACTGGTTATGGGAAAGGGACAATTTCAGAGGCACCACATAGACTTCCAAACTACAAGAGTTCCTACCACACAGGCCAAGGACCAAATGTAGTGGTTATGCATTATGCCAACTACATTGATTTTGATTATACATCTAGTGGTTAGAGAAATGACCTCTACGTGTGTCTGTGGACTGACCAGTCCACTTAGTCTGAACTCAGCTTAACAGTAGCTTCCTTTATGTTCTAAATCTGTAACGGGATGAGGGTTAATTATCAAAAGCTATGAAGTATCTGAAATTTTCTGTTTCCAAGCTAACAAGTCAACCTTTCACAAGTGCATGTATGCTAGCAGAAGACACGAAACTCAGGTCAAAGACAAAGGGAAAGTGTTTTATTAGTCCTGACAGAGAAAGAATCTTGAGTTTCATGTTTGCATTAGTTCTCCCTGCTCTCTAAGTCCCATCAAGGTTCACATGGAGTGATCCCACAGAATGTTGCACAAAGAGTGAATTTGCCTCACAACTGAGGGACCTCAAGCTTTCAAACTCTAAATGTGTGATGAGGAAGCTATTAGAAAACTTGCTCAAATACCTTCCCAGAAGAAACATTATCTTTATCATCAAAGCCAAACAATATAACCTCTGTCCTGGAAGGGGACCCTATCTCTATCTTCTAAGGCTGTCTGCTATACAAACATTATTTGGAAACATATTACAGAACAAAAGTTGATTCAAGATATGCAAAAATTGAGAGAGCCATGTAGAACTGTCTACCAACATCATGATGCCACTTTCAGATCTCCAGAAATCCATGTAAAATTGAACATTGTGTGTGACCAGCAATCTTGAAAGCATTTAGATATTCCCCCAATTTTCCTTTCAGTGCAGTTATTGGAGTAATTGTTTTCAGTTCCTTTGGGAAAACCACCAATGAACTGCCAAGATACTGGTCTTTGTACCACTTAACCAGTGCATCCCTCTTCACTTTGGTAAATGGAATGACCTCCAAGCCTTCCCATAGAAGATGACCATCTGGTGAGTTTTGGAGAATGGATGGTGCATTCACTTTAACATGCTCATTACAGACATTATCCACCTCCGTATAGATCACTGCTTTTATTATGATTCCAGGAGCTAACATTGTAGCAGGTTTGCATTATCTCCAGGGATAGGAAGTAAATGTAGTTGCTTTTTGTAAGATTAATAGAGCTAATAAATCCCTTGCAAGACTAATCAAGAAGAGAGAAAACACTAATTAACAATTTCAATAATGAAAGAGTAGATACCAGTAGAGACATCCCAGTAATTAAAATGATGCTAAGGACATACACGGACATTATGCCAATAAATTTGAAAACTTATATCAAACACAAAATTTTTCTCCAAAAACAAAAATAAAGCAAAACCCAACTTACCTAAAAAAGCTCAAAACAAAATAAGAAAAATAAATAGCTCTATATCAATTAACATGGTTGAAAACAATCTTAAAAACTATGAAGAGAATTCTAGGCCTAGATGGCAGCACTGGTAAACTTTATTAATACTTTAAAGAAACAAATAAATGTCTTATACAAACTCTTCCAGAAAATCTAGCAGATTGGAACAATTCCAAAATTGTACTGTGAGGTCAATATAACCTGACATGAAAATCTGATTAAAATATGGTAAAAATAAAATCAGATAATAATTTCTTATCACCATACATGCAAAATCCTTTAACAAAATATTAGCAAATTGTATCCTATTATACAGAAAGCATGATCAAATGAGAGTTATCTCAATAATGAAAAACAGATTTTACATAGAAAATCTATTTAATTAACTGCACTAACAACATGAAGAGATATATATGATAGTCTCAATAAATGCAGAGATAATGTTTGATAATATTCTACATGCATCTATAATAAAAACTCTCAGCACCTTAGGAATAAAAGCATACTTCCTCAGTCTGCTAAAGGAAACCAAAGAAAGAAAGAAATTTATATTGTTACCACATACAAAAAAGCATTAGATTGAGCAAAATATATCAAACCAAACCATATTGACTCTGTTACTTTATTTGTATTAAACCCAAAGTAAGCAAAATAATTCATGATAATATAATCATAAAGTGGTTTCCTTAGTGGGTAGGGGTGCAGAGAAGGACTAGGAATTGACTGGAAACATTTGGGAACTTTCCATGGTGATGATGAACTTTCCATTGATTTTAGATAGTGGTAGAAAGATACACATATCCTTAAAACTCATCAACATAAAATAGTAGGAACTCTTCACTTTATTATATGTACTATATTCATAAATATTGAAGAAAAATATTAGGTTTTCTGGTAGTATTTAATTTTTATGGATGGATTCTGAACCACACCAACCAGGTATAGAACTGGAGATTCCAAGTACACCCTCCCCAGGCCTTCAAGACTGTTGCTCTCTTCTCCCACTTCTGACACCAAAGCTCAGGTTATCACCTATACTTCTGATCTACCAGCTATAGATTGACTCTTCCAATGACCCCCTTCAGAAAGTATCAATTAATTTACTAGAGTATCTCACAGAACTTAAAGAGACATTTTACTTACTAGATTACTGAGTTATTATAAAAGGATATAACAAGAACATTCAGATGGGAGAGATACAAAGGGCAAGATATGGGGAAAGGGCAGGAGCTTCCATGCACTCTCCAGGAGGGCCACTCTCCTCACATCTTCATGTGTTCACCAATCTGGAAGCTCTCAAAACCAGTACTTTTGGATTTCTATGGAGGCTTTATTACAAAGTCATGATTAAATCATTGACCATTAGAGGCTGATTCAACCTTGAGCCTGTGTCCCCATCCTCTCCAGAAGTCCGGGTGTGGAAAGTAACTTCAAACCCTTTAATCACATGGTTGGTTGTCCTGGCAACCAGCCCCCATCCTTAGATAGGGTCTAAAAGTTACCTCATAAAATAACAAGAGGCAGTTTTATAACTGTAATCAGTTAGGGAATTCTAGTGGCTTTATGAGCACTGTATAAGAGAATGCGACAAAGACCAAATATATATTATTATTATAAATCATAAATATCACAGCAGTTTTTCAGAGGTTGGACAATTTCTTGGTTCAAATCCTCCAATTTTTTCTATCTCAGTAAGAATTAAATGATATTTTTTTATGCCACATAAATTTCTTCATGATTGGTCCTTATCTACATCTAACAATGTATTTGTTTTTAACTTTGATTTTTTCCTTCCAAGTTTTTGTCTAAATTCCAGTTACTTAACACATAGTGTAATATTAGTTTCATGTACAGGATTTAGAGGTTCATCACTTACATATAATACTTAGTGTTCATTACAAGTGCCCTCCTAAAATCCATCACCAATTTAATACATTCCTCCGCCCACCACCCCTCTATCAACCTGCAGTTTGTTCTCTTAGTTACCAGTCTGTTTCCAGGTTTGCCTCAATTTCCCACCCCCCATGTTCATCTGTTTTACTTCCTAAGTTCCACATATGAGTGAAATAATATGGTATTTGTCATTCTCTGATTATCTTATTTTGCTTATCATAATACTTTCTAGCTCCATCTATGTTGTTGCAAATGGCAATATTTCATTTTTTATGGATGAGTAATATTCAATTATATATTTATATATCTCTATATGTCTCTATCTCTATCTCTATCTACATCTATTTATCTATCTATCACTTCTTTGTTCACTTATCAGTGGATGGACATTTGGGCCCTTTCCATAATTTGGCTATTGTTGATAACGCTACTATAAACATCAGGGTACATGTATCCCTTCAGATCAGTACTTTTGTATCCTTTGGGTAAATACCTAGGAGTACAATTGCTGGATAGTAGGGTAGTTCTGTTTTTAATTTTTCTGAGAAACTTCCATATTGTTTTCCAGAGTGACTGCACCAGTTTGAATTTATACAGAGTGTAAGAGGCTCTCCTTTCTCTTCACCCTCACCACCATATTGTTTCCTGAGTTGTTAATTTTAGCCATTCTGATGGGTGTGAGGTGATATCTGTCAAGAAATGGTGTTGGGAAAATTGGATAGTAACATGCAAAAGAATGAAACTGGACCACTTTCTTACACCATACACAAAAATAAATTTAAAATGGATGGAAGACCTAAATGTGAGACAGAACACAATCAAAATCCTAGAGGAGAACACAGGTGGTTACCTCTTTGACAATGGCCATAGCAACTTCTTACTAGACACATCTCTGGAGGCAAGAGAAACAAAACCAAAAATAAACTATTGAGACTTCATCAAGAGAAAAAGCTTATGCACAGTGAAGGAAACAATCAACAAAACTAAAAGGCAATGTTTGGAATGGCAGAAGATTTTTGCAAATGGCATATCTGATAAAGGGTTAGTATCTAAAATCTATAGAGAACTTAACAAACTTAACATCCAAAAAACAAATAATCCAATTAAAAAATGGGCAGAAGACAAGAATAGACATTTTTTTCCAAAGAAGACATCCAGATGGCTAACAGATACATGAAAAGATGTTCTGTATCACTCATCTCCAGAGAAATACAAATCAAAATTACAATGAGATATAACAATGTATTTGCCATTTTTCCTGCTCTCCACTTCTATCCAATGTTCAATTCAGCCTCAGATCATCATACCATTTCTTGTTGCTTCTCATTCTCTACCACACTTCTTTAATTTTTAAAAAATTTTTATTTATTTTTGAGAGAGAGAGAGAGCAGGGGAAAAGCAGAGAGCATCAGGTGAAAACCTATTGATCATCATTCAGTTTAACTGTCTCATCTTGTAAAGAATCCCTTCCTCAGAAGATTGGTTACTGCCTTCTCTGATTATAGAGATCATTATTCCACATATAATCTTGCTACTGTACTCATATTTGTATGCCCAACTTTCCCTTAGAGTCACCAAGCTCTTCAGTAGCTACCATTTATTTAGTTTCTATTCTGTACAAGGAAGTGCACTTTTCACTCTAGATGCATATGAAGTAGATGCTAGTCCTTTTTCAAGTTTATGGGTTGGAACACTCCTCAGAGACTAACAGTTGTTAAGGGGACGATTCAAGACTCTAATAAAAGTCTTTCAAATCCCAAAGCTCTAATTTGCATCATAGTGTAATTTACATAATACCAGTTAGAACCATATCATATCATTCACTTCGAATAGATGATAAATCTGAGCCTCAGATGTCAAAACTTGTCCACGTCCAGAGACAGGACTGGATTTAAAAATTTTCTAGGACATCATACCCATTTCCCATTCCATCAGAGATTTACAGATAAATGACTAGGTAAAGACTTCCATGACCACATGGGTTTATAAGGAAAGGACTAAAAAAGACTGAAAAATAAAGCTTAGGTATTGAGATTTTAGGCTTAGTAAATGAGCGACAGAAGCAGGTTTATGGAGTAGAGGAACCTACTAGATTCCAGATGGCAGGTCTTGTCTTAATTATTAGAAGTGTGAAGTAATGATAGGCTTTTAGGAAAAATTCTTAACTGGAAATTTGGAGTAATTTCAATATGAACTCCAAACCTATTTGCAGCAAATGGTTACTGGGCTAGCCTAATTTATAGAAAGCTTGGTTAATTTCTCACATTCTGACCTACATCTTTCAATCACAGTAAGTAGTCTTTAACACCAGCACTGCAAAGTGAGGCAAATTCTCATTCATTGGATGTAGTGGAAAGACGATGAGAGATCGGTGGCACTATCGATTCATTAATGTAAGAAGTCATTATCGATCATCTGTGATGTACAGGAAGATATTATAGACAAGTGTTACACGTTGAAAAGTGAAGTAAGCTTATGTTTTAGAAATGGAGGCATGCAATCAACAAGTACACAGGGAAATGAATTTACAAATGGTATGAGCTGTGCTGTGAAGGAAATAAATACAAGACTATGATTTTTTTAAAAGTAATAATGCCTGTGCACATGGTAGGTAAGGGGAAGTCTCTTGATCACGTAGTCAAAAAATTCCTCTCTGATGACATGATATTTGAGTTTAGAAGGCCAATAAAAAATGAAAGAAATCAAGGAAGCGCATCTTCAGAAAACAAAACATGTGCAAAACCTGAGGTGGGAGCTCACCTGAGTGAAAACCAGAAGGAAAGAAGGCTACTTCAAGATTAGTGTTATTTTATAGATACATCTTTCAGAAACTGCTATCCCAGTCATTTTTTCTTTCCTTGTCCTAGTAGCAAAGGAAGAGTTGGATTATTGAGTTGAATCTCAAATCATTATCTCGCAAAGGAACATGCGCCAACTGTAGGTTCACCTTGCAAATAATACTCCCAGAGATGCCAACCACACTGTTATCCAAATACCAATCATCTAAACAAGGCTAGTCTAGTGGATTCTCTCACATAAATCTCTTATATCAAAACTGCACATACAGAAATATTTTTTTCATTCACTTAACGCTGTGTGGCTTCATGCTTATAAAAACAGATGATGGAGTAAGATAGAAGTGGATCATGTTAAGTATACCTAATAATGCCGTGTTACCACATTCCAGTTTCTTTCCTACTTAGTGCCTCCATTTCCTTATAATCTAGAAAAGGAATGATAATGGAATCAACCTCACAATATTTGTGTGAATATTTAATAGTTCATGCAAATCCCTTAGCAAATGCCTAGTGCATAGTAGATTTCAGCAAATGTTCATATCATTACTATTATAAGCTCTGCTTACAAGTCAAACATCTCTATAGCCATATTATGTTGATTTATACAGAATTATCTCTACTCCTTTCCTTCATTTAAGCAAAATGTCATTGCATCTGTCTTTTGAACATTAGGCTAAACTCTGTTTCACTTTTATAAAGATGAGAATGAGAAATATAAATATTATACTGTAGAGAAAAATCTCAAATTCCAGGTTAATACTTACTTTCCTTTTTTGTTTCAACAATAAATACATACAAGTACAAACATAGTTTGAAGTCCTATTTCATTATATATCTAGTTAATTGAGCTTCATTGGAGTAAAAAACTTGTGAGAGCGTGTGTGGGTGTGTGTTGGGGATGTGTGTTTGGAGTGTGTGTGTTTGAGGTGGTGTGTATATTAGGGCGTGTGCATGTTAGGGTGGGAAAAGAGAGAATGAGGGGCAGACATTTCATTCTTCTATTGGTAGAAAGATTGTTTAGAAACAAAACTAAAGGTAGACATTAATGCAGATTTATTTGGATAAAGATTTTTAAAAGATGATTATCTCAGATCCAGGCTTAATACCACGTATTTAATAGTTGCATAAATTGCCATTAATAGCTGTTGTACTTTTAAACATTCAAGGTTGTAGAGGACATTAAACACCAGTGATAAATAATAAACATAATACGGGCAAGCCAGAAGAAATCCTCACAGTCATGTCCACTTGAATGTCTAATAGGTATCTTAATATGTACAAAATAAATATATATTTTAAATCTACTTTCAACATGATTCTGATGCAATCTGATATTTCTCAGTAAGTAGAAATCCATTCTTTCAGTTTCCTAGGCCCAATTTTTCCAGCCATTTTCACTTATCTCTTTCATATATTTCTCATCCATATCCATCAGCAAATCCTATCAAATCTACCTTGAAAAAATGTCCAGAGTCCAGCTATTTCTTATAATCACCATAACAACCCCACTGTATAGGCCCTGGGAGCCCTAATTTAGGGCATTGCAGTAGCTTCCAAACTGGTATCCCTGCTTCTACCCTTCCCTCAATGGTCTGGTCTCCATCCAGTAACCAAAAAGACCAGATATATTGCATTTATATTAACATCAATCAGGTAGCTTCCCCCTCACACATATTAAGCCAAATATTTTACTTGTTTCATTTTTTAGTTTTTATTTTTCTTTAATTTTTTAATGTTTACTTATTTTTGAGAGAGAGGGGGAGAGAGAGAGAGAGTGGGGAGGGGCAGATAGAGAGGGAGACACAGAAACGGAAGCAGGCTCCAGGCTCTGAGCTGTCAGCACAGAGCCCCATGAGGAGCTCGAACTCACGAACTGTGAGGTCATGACCTCAGCCGAAGTATGATGCTTAACCAACCAAGCCACCCAGGTGCCCCTAAGCTAAAGTTTTTAAATGACCCATAAGACAACCAGCTATGTCACTGCCTTCATTTTTTACCATTTTTTCATCCTTAAATCTGCTGCTTTCACAGTGTCCTCTCATTCTCTTTATCCTTATGCCAATTTCTGCTTTAAGGACTATCAGTTGCTACCTCTTGACCTGAATTATTTTCTCCTAGATGTCTATAGTGGTTGACCTTACTTCCTTTAGGTATCTGCTGAAGTGTCACTTCCACAGAGGCCTTTCCTATTAAGTCTATATAAAATAGCTAGCCTTTACACCACTTGTGATCCAACCAACTGTGCTATATTTTTCCCTAAAATTCCTATTACTACCTGAAATGTATTAATTTATGTCTAGAGCCTTTCTTTTGTCCCTACTAAATAGTACTCAATTGGGTAGTTTACTTAGGGAGAGGAGAGGACTTTGTGTGGAATCCCAGCAACTCAAGAACCATAAATGGTAATTTGTAGGTACTCAGTATTTTTTTATTTAAAAAAAATCAATGTGAATGATTTACATACAAATAGTGGCTATATGGACAAACACAAGTAAACTTAAGGAAAAAAGCTATAACTGAAGCATTCCTAGTACAATATGACATCTAAGAAATATATGGAAGGTATTTAAATTACTCCTTAAAAATTAATGTGCTTAATATTTTGCTTACAACATGAAATTTAACATCAAAAAAGAACAAAAGCAATATAAACCTTTTTCTGACCATTGATGAAATTATTTCCTTACGAGGAAAAAATTTATAATACTGAACTATGTGCTACGTATTCCTCATAAAGATACATGTAAACTATGGTACAAGTTCAGAGAAGGGACCACAGTGGTTTTCAATCCAAGATGAGTGGAAAATCACACTAAAAACTTCTAGATTGACCATCTAAAGTCCAAACTTCAGCCTTAATCCAGATCTACTGAAGTGAATCTCTGAGAATAAAGTCCAAGAATATTCACTTGTAAAAATAATCTCCCAGATGTTATCTGTATTGTTGTGACATCTGTATTATTGTAAACATCTGTCAGTAGACTTGTGTTGACAAAAGCCTACTTGATTAAATGAACCATGTGTCTGAGTCAAGCCTTATTATCTTATATTAAGGTGTCAGATGTAAATTAAGAGAGTTACATTATAATTTTTTATTTTATTTTAGAGAGAGGAGTGTGCACGAGCCAGGAAGAGGGGTGGAGGGAGAGAGAGGAGAGAATCTCAAGTAGGCTTCAGGCTCAGCATGAATCCTGACACGGGGCTCGATCCCACAACTCTGGGATCATAACCTGAGCCTAAATCAAGAGTTGGACACTCAACCAGCAAAGCCACCCAAGCGCCCCAATTAAATTGTTTTTAAACCTTTGGTAATGCTTATTAAATTGGTATTGTGAACAATATTAAACTTCATTTTGATTTAGTACAAGCCATATTTATATTTGGGTTTGCATTATTCTCTTCCCACTGAGAACATTAACTAAAACCACCAAGAGAAATTTTGGTTGCCTATGACGATGAATATTTCTATCTAATTCAATAAGGAAGAAATGTGGATTTGGGGGAAACTTTATAAAATTGTTCTTGGAGTGTATTTCATTTATTTGTGATAAATATATCATCTCTGTAAAACTAGGGATTAGAAATTAGTTTACCTTGCTGCATCTATCAGCATATAGCTAAAAAAGGCTAAGCTGTATAATTCTTTCTTGTGTAGAAATTCTGGGTAAACAAGTAATGCAAGCTATCAATTTTAAATTGCACTTCTCCCTGTATTAAAGCATGCTTGACATTCCCTTAATAAAAATGACAAATCAAATAAACAGAATTAGCAAATATTTTTTAAAACAAAAATGGAAAAAAGCAAACACTATTTCCTATATGCTTGATACATGTAACAAAATGGATATGATTAGTGAAATAATAAGTAAAATAAGCAAGATTGAAAAGTACATTATAGTATAATGTTTTTAAGTTACAAAGTGACAAACACTAAATAATATAATCTGATGAAAATACAAGAAGAAGCAATGTAATAAAAATGGTTATTTGGGTATGGGAGGGAACATGCAAACTATAAGGGTGTAGCATTGAAGTTGCACGAAAACTAAGAGATTTTAATACTCTCACTGAAAACATTTGTCAAAATTTATCTCTTGTGAGATTAAATAGCAATTGATTGATATAAATTGTGCCTTATGAAATGAAAAAATGTCTAATGTTGTAATATATGAATTAACATTCTCAAAATTAGAAACAGAACCTAATTTTAGGATGTTAAAAGAGAATTACCTCAGATATGGTACATATTTATCTTAGACACTGAAAACCGACTAGTGTCAAGCATCTTATTCACTGTGAACATAGTTCCTTTTATTTTTTTTTTCAACGTTTTTTATTTATTTCTGGGACAGAGAGAGACAGAGCATGAATGGGGGAGGGGCAGAGAGAGAGGGAGACACAGAATCGGAAACAGGCTCCAGGCTCCGAGCCATCAGCCCAGAGCCTGACGCGGGGCTCGAACTCACGGACCGCGAGATCGTGACCTGGCTGAAGTCGGGCGCTCAACCGACTGCGCCACCCAGGCGCCCCTGAACATAGTTCCTTAAAAAAGAACAATAACAACAACAGCAAAAACTTCTCAAACAACAACAACAAAAAACCATCCAGCTGTACTTGAAGATATTTGGGAATTATTTGCTTTTTATCAAAAGCTATTTATTTGATTTATGCCTATTCTGGAAGATTACAAACTAGAAACTTCTGTATAATGAATCAATAAATTAATAAATTATTCAACAAATTAAAGATAAGATATGTGGCAATGATTTCTAATAAAAATTTTGAGTATTTCCCTTTTTAATTCAATTTTGATACCTTACTTTATTATTTCTATGCACTTTTGAATCCGCTGACTATTCTAAGTATAGTGATGATGATACAAGATAACTCTGAGTTTTGTAAATAACCTTCTCATTAATATGCTTCCACAGCCAAGGAAAAGGCAACATTCAAAGGGGATTTATTCACATAAAGGGAGACTGATGTGCCTTCTAACTTAAAATATTTGAAAGTAAAAGAAACGTGATACAAGTAAAAGCATGCTTATGGATGAATATGAGTATGTCCTTTTAAAAGGAAAAGGTAACCATTTCTTCTGTTGATTTGGGGTAAAATTCCACAGTGCCTTTAACTGCTTTCTGCTGGTAGGAATATTCTTTCAGTTCTCATTTTCAATGTAGGTTACTTGTATGATGTGAAATATTCTTTTTTTTTTTTTTTAATTTTTTAGTGTTTTATTTTTGAGACAGAGAGAGAGACAGAGCGTGAGCAGGGGAGGGGCAGAGAGAGAGCGAGACACAGAATCTGAAGCAGGCTCCAGGCTCTGAGCTGTCAGCACAGAGCCTGACGCGGGGCTCCAACTCACAAACCGTGAGATCATGACCTGAGCCAAAGTCAGAGGCTTAACCAACTGAGCCACCCAGGCGCCCCTGATGTGAAATATTCTTAATGTATCAGGCAATTTGTCTGAAATCTTCTCTAATGGCTCCTAATTATTTTCTCCTATATTATACTTGGTGGGTGGGATGAAATAGATAACTAAAAATAAGCATGTCTCACATGTATTAAGTCCTTAAAATGCACCAGAAACTGTTGTGAACAATTTGTACATATTAACTCTTAAATTTTAACTTCCTCTGAGCTAAGCAATTGTTGCCTCCATGCAAAGGAGAAGAAAACAAGTCACAGACAAGTAAATTGTCCAAGGTCACATAGGTAGTCAGAAGTAAGATCTGAGATATGAAGTTTTGTTTAATTGCAGACCTTATGCTCTTAACCATTATGCTTTATTATATCAAGGTTGTTAATCTATTATTGCCTGAAGAATTAAACATCTAGAGAGTTAGCACAACTAAACACATGATTGAGGGAAACAAATGTTCCAATGCTTAGTACACTATTATGTAGCCAAAAGAAAATCAATATGATTATCTGGTTTTTATATACATATATTTATTAAATAATGCCATATTTAAAATAATTGTGCTTTATAGCCATAAAAAAAACCCTCCAGTCTTCTTTAAATTTCTTTTACTTTAGAGAGAGAGAGAGAGAGAGAGAGAGAGAGAGAGGAAGCTGGGGAGAGGGGCCCAGGGAGAGACAGGGAGAATTTCAAGCAGGCTCCATGTTGAGCATGGATCCCACAATCCTGGGATTATGACCTAAGCCGAAACTAAGGGTCAGAAGCTCACCTGACTGAACCACCTAGGCACCCCCAAATCTCTAGTCTTTAAATACCTAAGCTTTGTAGGCACAGAACTAATAATATATTTATTCAGACCAGTGATGAACTCTGTTATTATGCTTCTTTGTGAGTAATTGAAATGGATATGGAATTTTAAACTGATTATGCTTACATATTGTGGGTTAAGTCAACATCAGTAAAGAAACTGGACTTCTTATAATATAGTCCCATTAAAAATGTTGGGAAAAAAGAAAATTGAGTCATTTGATTTTGGGTTCTGTCTAGTGCCCTACCAAAATAGAAGTGTCATTCACATTTTTATTCAGCCATACATGTGTAGTCTGCAGAATGACTCTATAGTCATTCTAAATACCTATGTTTAAGAGTCTATGAAACAAAATCATTTATTTAACGTCAAATAAGAGGGACAGTAAGATATGAGGGGGGGAAAAACCACACTGCTCCAACCTCAGAGTTTTCAGAATCCAGAAAACTCAGTCTTAGGCTAGCATATACTCAGTTTGAAAGAATAATCACCTAGATTTTAGGTGCTAAATCAGAAGTCAGCAAACTGTAGTCCAAATGCCTAATGTGACCTTCTGCTTGTTTTTGTTTGCTTTCCATGTTGAACTAAGAAAGCATTTTTTTACCCTCAATGTTGAAAACAATCAAAAGCATCATATTGCCTGATGCATGAAAGTTATAGGAAATCAAAATTTGGCAGCTATATATAAGGTTTGTTTGTTTGTGTTTTTTTTTTTTTTCAAACACTAAGCACATTCATTCCTTTATGTATTGCCCATGGCTGTTTTTGCAATACATGGACATATTTCTGATGTTATGAAAGATGGTATAAATTGCAAAGCCTAAAATATTTGCTTTCTTTATAGAAAGATGTGCTGCCCCTCACAAATACTACCCATATGACATGGTAGGCTGGGGAATTATCTTGCCGTGTGAAAGGAGCTAATCTCCATTCCTTTGGAGTGAATCTTTTCTGAGTAACTCAGTTTACTCTTCTTCATTAGATATGTCCATCTTGAACACTGGTTGTGACCGATTATTACAATCTTTATTTATAAATACTGTGTTTCTGTTGTCAAATATATAGTATTTTGTATCATATATGCAATATTACATTATATAATCATGGTGTTAATTTGAAAAAAAAAAAACCTAAAAGCAGTTCTTATCCACAAATACTGCACATTTAAATAGAAATAAATAATATATTGTTTATTTGTTAAAGCATGAGCTATGTCTTTGGATGTAATTTAAAGAAATTCTAACTTTAGGATAGATTAAAGTTGGGAATAAAACTAATCCTGGGGGATTTAACTATACCTCACATTTCTCAAGAGCAGTTTTCCCCCCCTGATTATATTTTGGAGGACTCTCTCGTCTTATTTTCTTAAAGCAACTTAATTTCCTTGCAGATCACAATATTAAAAATTAAATTCATACTGAGGACCTATATCTAAAAAAAAACAAAACAAAAGACTGGTTATCTCAGATAAACTGTTCTACCATATAAATGAGAACTCTGGATTCTACACTAATGGAACAAAACTCTCCCTCCAGGCTTAATCTTCCATCAGAAAACTTTCTGTGTTGACTATATGAAAACTTCAATAGTTCTAAAGTTAAGGTACACATCTAATAATAAAGAATGGTATAATCTCTTCATACACTAGTATGAATAAACCTTTTCATTGACTTTTATTGTATTATGCAATTTGGCTAGGAATACTAATAATAAATTTTCTATTCAATTGTTAAAGAGTTCTAGGATAGCCTTAATCATATTCTTTCACTATATTTATTTCACTTTTTTCCATAAGGTTTTCTTTTATTGAAAAGGCCATTCACAAAATACCATGTCCATAGATTATACAATATGGAGCACTTGTGCAGGGGTCAAGGTAATCTTCTCTGTATCATTGCAATTTTAATATATGCACTACAGAAGTGAGCACCATATTTTTTATTTTTTTTTTTTGAAAATGTATTTATTCATTTTGAGAGAGACAGTGACAGCACCAGTGGGGAAGGGGCAGAGAAAGAAGGAAAGAGAGAATCCCAAGCAGGGACCATGCTGCCAGCACAGAGCCCAACACGGGGCTCAAAACCATGAAGCCGAGAGATCATGACCTGAGCCAAAACCAAGAGTAGGACACTAAACTGACTGACCCACCCAGGCACCCCTATATTTTTTATTTCTAATGACTTCATTTATACCCACAGTTTCTTTATCACTAATATATACCTTAGGCAGCTCCACATTCCCTCTTGAGCATCAAACCTGTGTCTCCCCAGTGTCCATTGAATATTCCTCTTCATGTTTCATGAACAACTTAATCTCAAAATGTTCAAACCTGAATTCATTTAGCTTTTCTTTTCTTTTCCAAGTTTACTTCATGTTGAGTATTCTTAATCAGTGAATGCTATCAATGTCCAGTCACTTTTCCGAAGCCAAAATACCGGCATTATTCTCGACCTTTTCCTTACACTTTCTCCTCATTGCCGTGCATTCCCTCTCTCCACACATTGAAACATCTGGAGAGTACCAATTTTAGCTCCTAAGTATCTCTCTCTCTAAGTGCTAAATACTCTTTTCTGTTCAACAGTCACATCCTCAGTTTGATTCATCATCTCTTATGCTCATGATGTTTATATTAGTCTCTTTACTAGATTCCTTGCCTAAATTCATTCTCAAACTATCCATATTCCACAATGCTTGCAAAATGATTAGGTAAATCAGATTCATTTTTTTAAACAAGTTTGCTTAAATAATTCAGTACACACTGCCCAAATTAAGTTCAAATATTGTTATGGCATAAGGAGTTCTGAGTCTTCATCCTATATCCTCCAAAATGGATGTCTTTTTTACTTAATTGTATCCTATAATTCAGCCTTGCTGAATTAGGGTCATTTCCCAGAACATGTTAATTTCCTCCTTGTACTTCTGGGCCTTTGGATAAAAAGCTCTATCTAGTTTGTTCTCTTAACTTTCTACCTGACCAATTCCTGCTGGATCTTTAAAACCCGGCTTAATTGTAATATCATCTGAAAAGTTTTTTCTAGTGTTGTCAGTGAAAATGGCAGAGTAAAGAAATCCAAAAGTTCATCCCTCCATAAAGGCACCAAAATCTTGTAAAAACTGTCAGAATCAACCTTTTCGGAATTCTGGAAACAGATCAAAAGCTTGCAACAACGAAGGCAAGATTTAAGTAAGAAAAGTATTCTGAATCTTGGTAAGAACAGAGAGATTTGCGGTATTTTAACTTTCCCTGTTCTCATTTCACATTCCCCAGTTAATACACAACACTTATACAGGTACCAGTACCAGAGGGTGGACAAGAACTCATTCTCAAAGAATCGTGGCTATTTGTTTTGACCTGTTTAATGGCTCTCTGAAAGACCAGCTTAGAGGGTTTGCCTTTATCCTGCCTAACTTGGAACTCTACAGGTGCTGAGGCTGCTTTCTGGGGCATTTGTCAAAAACATTTACAGGGAGATGTATATCTGTCTGAAACAATGGATAACACTTGTAGAATATCACTCACTAATGAAAGAGCTTGGGAGAAAAGACCAGGGAATGAGATGCTTTAGGGAAACACCTGTTTTTAAAAGCTTCAACATAGTCCTGGGAATCTAGAAAGTCATGTGAATTTCCAGAGCAGGGCACATGCTCAATAAAGAATAAAGAAGGCCCTAAGCTCTCACTCTGACTGCCCTTCAGGATCTACACAGGGAGGAAGTAAAAGCTAAGGCAGAGTTGTAGACTGCTTAGCTGAGTGTTGAAGACATGCCCAGCATACATACATGCCACTGGAAAAGACTGGAGTTTATTGTTTCCAAGTGTTTAAGCAAATCTCTGTCCAGTCTCTAGCTCCACCAAACTAATAGAAACATTAGTGGCAACACATGACCCAGAATAGGGACTTTACAAATTAGCTCTGAAAAGTTACCAAAGAATAGCAACAAAGAAAAACAGCAAACCCTGGGGGCATTGGGTAATCTGATTTCCAGAGTTGCCAAATTATTATATTAAAAATGTTCAGTTTTCAACAAAAATATGATGCATACAACTAATATGATTATATATGGCCCATAAACAGGAGGGGAGGAAACTCAATAAACAGAAACTGTCCCTAAGGAAGCCCAAAATTGATCTTGTTAGATTAAGACTAATCTACTTTATGTTTCTATTTCTAGAATATGTTCAGAGTTGGCAAATCCATTGAGACAAAATATATTATTGGTTTCTAGGGGAAGGGACAGGGGAAAATAAGGAGTGACTCCTTAAAATGGGTATGGAGTTTCTTTTTGAGGTGATTAAAACTTTCAGGAATTAGGTGGTGGTGATGGTTGCACAACATTGTGAATATGCTGCATAGCACTGAATTGTATAATTTAAAATGTTTAAGGTGGAGAATCTTATGTCATATGAATGTATCTAAATAAAAATATGAGTTCCTCCACCCACTGAAAAAGCTTTCAAGACTTCTTCACATTAGGTTTGATACTCTCTATAGGTATCATGGGTTCTTGTTACATATCTCTAACAGGAGAAATTGCTATTTGTTTGCATGTCTTTTCACCTTGACTGTGGATTTATGGGTATTAGTGATAATACGTCTGTCTGATAGCTATAAGTGTGCTTGAGGTACAAATCCACCACACTGGAAAATTTTTATAATAGAACGTGCCTGCTAGGGATTTGTCTGTGATCATAAGGCAGATTCAAAATGAGAATGGTAATTGCCCTGAAAGTAACTGTCTAGAAGGAATATAGTAAATAGAATACGCTATAGCTATTCATCTTTCAGAGGTGGTCAAAAACAGCCACCTTTTGGAGTGGACACAGAGAGCCTTATTCTGAGCCATCAAAGGCATTGCTATAGCTCAAAACATGCTAAGCACAAGTGAAACAGTTCAACTGTAAGATTCATAATTGAAATATAGGATATTATACACACTGTGTCAGAAAAAAGTAAAATAGAAGAGTAAATGCTACAGAAAGAGCTATTGGGGATATTGTGACAGGATCTGGGCCTGAATAATGGTTATTTAAACCTTCAAAGTGACTCACCATCTCCCCATCTGTATACGGAATTCTACCATGTCCAATTGGGTCGTTATCAAAATAAATGTGGTTAACAGATGTCTTCAAAGTCTAAGACAATTAATTGGATATGATGGAACAAGAATACATTTGAAAATTATCATAAGTTTGCAGGATTTGATAGCTAGAAAAAATGTAGTGCTTGTAATAGAATGAGGAAGACAAGAAGTCAATCCATTCTGAGTAAAAGATGATAACAAAGAGGATTGGACATGTTATTATGAAGACCAAGTGGAACACAGATATAAAATGCGAGAACTAGGGGCGCCTGGGTGGCGCAGTCGGTTAAGCGTCCGACTTCAGCCAGGTCACGATCTCGCGGTCTGTGAGTTCGAGCCCCGCGTCAGGCTCTGGGCTGATGGCTCGGAGCCTGGAGCCTGTTTCCGATTCTGTGTCTCCCTCTCTCTCTGCCCCTCCCCCATTCATGCTCTGTCTCTCTCTGTCCCAAAAATAAATAAAAAACGTTGAAAAAAAAATTAAAAAAAATAAAATAAAATAAAATGCGAGAACTCAGGGTAAGGACAGACCTTTCTTAATATAAGCCAAGAGTTTTTGCAAACAAAATAAAAGTAGATGCTCTTCAAATTCACTGGGTTTTCTTGCTACAAATGACAGCCAGAAATTCATGTAACAAATAAGGAACATATTTTAGGCAAATTATTTTCTTTTTGTTGTTGTTTTTGTTTCAGTTTTTATTTTATTATAATAAACTTAATGCTGCAATCCAGCTAGACTTGGAGGGGAGTAAGGAAAACATGGAACCCATAGAACTGCAGGAAGAACACAGAGATCATAGGATATTTCCAGCAGATGGGGATGAAGGGGTGCTCTCCTGAGCTACAGAAGGAATGGTATCATAGTTAAGATAAAACACAAGACAAATTTATTAGATTTGTCCACAATCAGCAATGGTGATCTTCTTACTGGTCTTGTCATTCCCGGACCTAGACCACTGCATGGCTTCCACAATGTTCATGCCCTCTTATACTTTGCCAAGCATAACCACTTCCTTGCCATTCAACCACTTGGTCTTGGCAGTGCAAATGAAAAACTAGGAACCATTTGTGTTGTGTCCATCATATACCATGGACAAGATGTCAGGACACATATGCTTCAAGATAAAATTCTCATCATCAAATTTCTACCCCTGGATGGACTCGCTGCCACCATCCTGGCACATTAATCCTGGAATAATTCTATGAAAGCAGTAGTTTTTAAAACCAAATCCTTTTCCCCAGTGCTCAGAGCATGACAGTTCTTTGGAAGCTGTCTTTGGAACTTTGTCTGGAAACAACTCACAGGAGGTGCAGTTGAAGGGCTCACAGTCCATAGTGATGTCAAAAAACAGAGTGGTGCTGACCACGGCTCGGTGGCGTGGATGGTGTGGGGTGGCAGCATCCACAAGGCAAGCAACTTTTCTTCTAATTCATATTTCTAATAATTGTTCTGATTATTAATTCGTTAAGCCATGTAATCAATATTTACCAAAGGCCCAATATATGTTGAGAATAGATGGAGTAATACTATTTACAAAGATCCCACCTTTATGCAGCATACATAGTGATGAAGTTAAGTATGTCAATCAAGGAAGGTCCTAAAGTTTGATTTAAGAATATCAGTGAGTATATACATTGCAAATCTGTTAGCACATAATTTGTCTGCCCTCTTTTCCTCAGTAGATTAATTCACTGTTATTATTAAATTCATGGCAAGTCCCATAAGTTGCTTCACCAAGTGGAAGCATTTTCACTAAACTACTCAGTTCTGAGCTGTTAGTACTGCTTCCTTAGTTTGTCATTATTTTATGTACCAATAATGTGCTAAGTAAAAACTGTTTATTGCTGGGGCTTGGCTCAGAGCATATAAAATCAAGGTAGAGTAGATAGTTTTCCTGTCACACACAAAATTTTACAGTCTAGAAAATGAAGCAAATTTATACAAATATGAAATTATTAATTAGAGTATGGAAGGAGATGCATAGCTTGTTAGCTATAGGTAAAACCTGTCCAACTCAATGTTTTCATCAGAATTCTGATATTAAGAGTTAAATACCAGTACCCCAGGATCATGATTCAGTAGAATATCCTGTGTCCAGAGCAAAATGACTAGCCAAAGTGACAGGAGGTATTTTTTTTTTAATTTTTTTTTCAACGTTTTTTATTTATTTTTGGGACAGAGAGAGACAGAGCATGAACGGGGGAGGTGCAGAGAGAGGGAGACACAGAATCGGAAACAGGCTCCAGGCTCCGAGCCATCAGCCCAGAGCCTGACGTGGGGCTCGAACTCACAGACCGCGAGATCGTGACCTGGCTGAAGTCGGACGCTTAACCGACTGTGCCACCCAGGCGCCCCAACAGGAGGTATTTTATGTCTCGTTCCACTAGCATAGTCTACGGTAGGCTCTTCATTCTCCGAAGTCAAGATGGTAGCATCTTGCTTGATTAGAACTATATTTATAATCATGTATCTCCAAATTTCAAGTTTAATTCCTTTAAAAATATCAACATTAATTAGATATAATGTATTTAAAATTTAACTTAGAATAGATTTATTTACAACATAACTGAAAAGTCTATAAATAGTACTTTAATTAGGTAAAGGATCTCAACAAAAACAAAGCCTATAAGCAGAATATACATTCATCTCAAGTAAGATTGGAGGAATTACTATGGAATGATCATGTGCTAAGCCACAGAGACATTTTTGATAAATTCCAAAGTGGAAATCAGTTTGTATGACCAAGGTAAAGTTGTTCTGGAAATTTATTTTGAATTTTTGAGCAAAGATAGTCCAGTGACAGGCAACTTCAACTCAGATCGTTGATGAATGGATATGAATTGGCTATAAAAAGTCAAGGAAAGTGTATGCAAGGGAATGCATTGCAGTGAAAAAAATATTGTGAGCAAAGATACAGAAGTCAAGTACAGGCGATGAGTTAGGGAAATGGCATATAGTTAAACTTGGCCAGAATTTAATGGTTATGAAGAATATGCTGGGAAGGAATAGATCCAACCATTAGTCTTTGTATTAGCCATGACTTATTATTAGCAAGTGATATTTCTTATGGAATTATGGAATTCTAAGATGTGCAGCTTATTAGAGACTGTTTATATATAGCTAGATGGAGGAAATATTAGGGTTTTTTTTCTCTTTTTAGGTAGCATGATGACTGGCATAAAAAGCTTTAGCAGAACCATGTTTTATCTGCTGTAGCAGAAAATATCTTAAGAATTTTGATCAACTCAGCTTGATTCACATGTTCATCTCTAAATCAGTTTTTTTCTGGCTGAGGGAATGGAATTCCATTTGGTTGGACTTAGGTTAAATAACCACCACCACACCACTCTGCTAACTGAAATTGTTCCAATGGCTTATATCTGTTTTCCATTGCTGAATAACAAATTACTACAAACTTACAAGCATAATACAACACACAGTTATTGTCTCATAGTTTCTATGGTCAGGAGTGCAGGCAGTTTAGCAGGGTCCTTTTTTCAGGGACTGAATGCCCATCTCTATTGACAGCTTAGCTAAACTAGTCCACATTATCCTACCTTGGCATCCATTTTTGTGGCCAAGTGGACGGCGGGCCTTGAATTGACACTAATCCCTCTCAAGAGTGCAAGGATGTGCCCTCAATAACAGCCCCCAGAGCCACAAGACTTCCTCCAACATCTCTTGCTATACGCACTCTCCCCTGCCTCCCTGGCCTTTCCCCTTGTGAGCCCCTTGGTAAGATACCCCACCCATAGAAGCTTACCAAAATCCTGCTTCCTTTGGTTTGAACTGACCAATACAGCCTCAGCCTGGGAACTCCAAAGCATGCAACCCTTAGATCCTAATAATGGCATGTGTCGCATGTCCTACTGTGTTCTCTCTACCTGCCTTGAGTTTCCCGCATACCCTTAGGGGTGCGACCTGCGTCTCCTCCAGGACCTATGAATAATAAATGTGTCTATCTTACTTTCTCTTGTGGTCTTCTGTTGAATCACTGTTCACCATCTGACACCCTGGGGGTCCACTTAATAAATGCTAATTTAACAAAGTCAATAATCTGGAAACTAGAGGAGACCGTAATCTACTTCAAATACCTTCAGATTGTTGGCAAAATTCATTTCTTTTCTTTTTTTCTTAAATTTTTATTTTAATGTTTATTTTTGAGAGAGAGAGAGAGAGAGAGAGCGAGCAGGGGATGGGCAGAGACAGAGGGAGATGCAGAATCTGAAGTAGCTCCAGGCTCTAAGCTGTCAGCACAAAGCCCAACAGGAGGCTCAAACTCACGAATAGTGAGATCATGACCTAAGCCAAAGTTGGACGCTTTAACCAACTGAGCCACCCAGGTGCCTCATGATAAAAATAAATAAATAAATAAATAAATAAATAAATAAATAAATAAAATTAATTAATTAAATTAACTAAATAATACAAATAATAATTTTTTTCTTATTAATACAGTATTTGTCTTCTCTGTGTCAAATTCTGAACCAACCACTTTCTCCGCGTAGGGAGGTGTAGGAAAAGGAACATACAAAGCATATGAGACCTGGGAGAAAGACCCATGGCAGGTGAAGACGGCTCTGTCATATGGAGAAGAGGATGACAAAGGCCACCATCAGGCAAAAAAAAAACCCCATCGCCTCTGAGACAGAAAAGCCTAGAATGGCACAGTCTAGGAGAAGAGCTCCTGCTTCAAAAAGGGGCTCCTGGCCTAACCAATGAGGAGGCTCCCAAACACAGTCCCAATTCCAGCCTCAGAGGCAGCCACCCCTACCATGGTTCCCCCAGCCCCAATGAACTTGGCTGCTGTGTCACTGCCCCATGAAATGGCACTGGTTCTCAATATGTGGCTAGGAGTAAGTGAGGTCAGGGGACACATGGCTGCCAAGCTGCTAAGGCTCTCATCTGTCAGGGTCTCCACTGGTTTTAGCACTACTACTGCAGATAGTGATTGGCTCAACAGCTGAGAGGTGCTCTTGACCAAGAAGGTGGTGGAGAACTTTGCACAGGCATACATTTTCAGGGGATGAGGGGCTGTGGCGGGAGCACTGTTCCCAGTGCAGAGAAGACAACTCATTTCCTATGATTGTAAGGTCTCCCTTTTCTTCCTGGCCATTAGTGAGGGACCAGTCTCGACACTTATAGACTGCTTGTAGTTTCTTTTCATGTGGCCCCCTCAACACATTAGTACTAACTTCAATGTCTGCAAGGAATTTTCTTTTTCTTTTTCTTTTTTCAGTTTGCGACTCATTGCTTGACCAGATACCATTCCTTAAGGTCTATAATAATTTCTCAAATAAATGCATGCATTTTTTTTTGAAATCTTTGCTTTAAAAGTTAAATATAGTCTCCAAGGTGTTCTTATATAATTTTTCACTCAGATTTACCTATTGATTTTCTTTGAATTATCACCTCAAATCCTTGCTTGCTAATCTACTTTTTCCTCACATTCACATCTTTTTCCAAAAACAATGCCTTGTTTATAGAAATAAACTTTTACAACCCTTTAGCTACTTGGCTTGTCCAGCATGCCTGAGTTCGTTGATTAAAAGCAATGTCCAGAGGTTAATGGCATAAATACCTTTCTTGACCAGACTAAGACAACCATGGAGGAAATTTACACTTTTCTGAAATTTGTAATAACAGCTATTACCTGTATTAAGTGTTTCTCAGAAACTACATTTAAAGCTTTAAATCTTCTTCTAGAGTTATTATTCCTTTCTAGATTAACACCAATATTTTAGTGATCCCTTAAAATATTATTTTTACACTGAACACATTTTCTGACATAATAAACACTTGTAAAAGACAATATCTGAATTATTTTCCTCAATATAGTAAGGCCTAAGTTAATATAACTATTTTTTCATCTGACAAAACTCAATAGCATGTTAAGCCTGTGGTCAATGTTTTCAAATATTTTAAGGAAAGTTTTTGTTTATCCATGTCTCAATAATCTTACATTTACAAAGTTTATTTTTCTCAAACATAAGATCTAATATTCATATTTGCCAAATTTACTATTGTTATTATAAGTCCAATTTTTAAAAGAGGTATAATTTATCCATGCAGGAATAACCGTAGCATTATTGATGTGCCTACTAGTATGAAAAGTAGGCCTTCTAGGTCTTGATTCACAACTATTAACTAATATAGAGTGCAGGTTGAAGGTCAGAAACTTTGACATGCATTTTACTATAAGCTGGCATCAGTTTATGAACAAACCCTTTGAGAGTTTGTTTTCATTTATAGTTATGGCCATTTAATCACATTAGATCTAAGGTTTATATGAGAGCTTACTATGAGCATCACTAAAATCAAGGCAAAGATATGTGAGCCCTTTTTTATTTTTTAAGTTTATTTATTTAGAGAGTCAGGGGAGGGGCAAAGAGAGCAGGAGAGACAGAGAATCCCAAGCAGGCTCCATGCTGTCGGTGCAGAGAGCCCAAATTGGGGCTTGAACTCACCAACTGCAAGATTATGACCTGAGCTGAAATCAAGATTGAGGTCTTAACCCACTGAGCCACCCAGGTACCCCTTTGTGAATCCTTTCTAGCTCTCTTCTCCTCAATAGATGTACCGATTCCCCTCTCTCTTCTTTCAGTTCTTTTCTCAAATGTTCTCTTTTCCATTAGGGCCTCCATTGTTACCCTTTCTAAATGGTAACACCCTTCACCCCAAGCACTCCCTGGTTCCTTCTTTATCTTTCTTCATTTTCTCATTTTACATATTTAATTATTTGTCAGTTAGCCCTCTCCTTAGAATGTAAGTTCCATGAGAGCAAGGGTTTCATTTGCTGGTTTGTTGTTGTTGCTATTGTTATTTGTTTATAACACCTGTGGTGTTCTGTGAACACCACAGAATCTAAGGAAGGGCTTGGAAATAACAGACACCAATGACTATTTGCACGTGAATGTGTATGTTACTTTCATGAGTCATAATATGTTATTAATTTTTTAAAATGTATTTATTTATTTTGAGAGAGGGAGAGAGAACGTGAACAGAGAGATGGGAGAGGCAGAGAGAGGGAGAGAGGGAGAGAGAGAAAATCCCAAGCAGTCTCCATGCCATCTGCTCAGATCCCAATGTGGGGCTCGAACCAACAAACTGTGAGATCTTGACCTGAGCTGAAACCAAGAGTCGGGACATTCAACTGTCTGAGCCACCCAGGTGTGACTATTAGTCACAATATTTTAAAGAATAACATTGCGTCATATTACTACATATGAACATAACATGTTCTTAATAAACTCTTATTTATGTATACTGATCATCAACCTTTGCAAGATGACACTTCTTTAATCATTCCTTACAGAATTCTCCTCAAATATTAAAATCAGTATAATTTAAAAATAATTTTTATTCTCTACTTTCCTCTCATCTTTTCCCAGCTATTTTCTTTCATCCTTCAAAAAGTTTTCAATTCCTTTAGAAAATTATATAAAAGTCTAAATTAAAATATTGTTCACTATTTTTACTTACAAAAATGATCATAAACAATGAACTTCTCAAATGGAAGTGTACGTTATTCCTCAAACTGTATTTTGCAAAAGTACATGATGTTATGTTACCTTGTCTAGTAACTTTTTAAGCTTCTAATGTTAGTGTAGGCATAGAATCTGAATACTTTACCTAAATATTAAACTTCTCTTAAAAAGACATTAATAGGCAAAGAAATTTTAATATATTCCTTTCCATAACCAAGAGTAATATTAACATTCATCTAGTGAAATTCTCCAGAAAAGGAAAGACCTGTTAAGAGATTTAAAATGCTGGAAGAGAGCCTGCATTTACTATAAATGCATACTAAGAACCTTGCTGTATCGCACTTTAGAAATTAAAGTTCAAGAACCATTGCTAATGAAAGTAAAAGATAATTACTATTCAAAAGTCATTTTAGTTTAATGCCAAGAATTAATTTAAAATAATTTCACATTTGACCTAAAGACCCTTATGTTTTGGCCTACATCTGTATACTGCAAGTTCCCTTGTGAAATGTAATGAATTGTCTTGTTTTAATATCAACTACTTTTCTTTTTTTAAAAGTCTACTTAGAATAGAGCTTGCTCATGGGTTTTCTTATACATGACAGTTAAGAACTCCATCATTTTTTAATTATGAATTAATTCTTCTTTTAAAGAGCTATTTAGATAGTCTTTGCTTACTTCTGGATTAAAATGTAACAATTACTCCCTAAGGGTACCTATCATTATATACTAGCTGTGCAATAATGTGCTCTCTCTTACCCCTTGAACTACCATTATATCCCAGCATACAGTTTGTTTTCATCCACGAGTAAAGCAGTAATAAAGAGATGAGTATATTTACAAAATGTATAGCTATTGGCTTACCTAGACCTTGAGATGACTCTGCTGAATATACATGATTGACAGATCACTTTGCTACTTTCATTACTACTACTAAAAATTGAAGCAACCACAGTGGAATAATGGATAATTCTAAGATCTCACTATTCATCCTTCTTAATTTGAATCTACCTGGGGATAAATTCTCAGTTACTCCTGATCTTCAAATTGTGGGCCTCTCCTCTGTTACCTTCTTATTTATTTGCTAAAAATTTCTAGGACAGATTTTTCCCAAACTGCTTTTTGTAACATAGTAACTTGTGTTGGGGCTGCTTAAAATGAAACTCAATTTCTGAAAATTGTTAAATTTTGAAAGGGAATTAATATTGAATTTGAAAATGGATATTCTGAATCATCATAGGAGAATATAGTATGGGATGACCCTAAATTATTCTAACTACATTTTCTTTCTTTCATTCTTTCTTGCTTGCTTGCTTTCTTGCTTTCTTTCCTTTTTATTTATTTATTTTTTTCTCTCTTCAAAAACCTCATTACCTTTTGGTGGTCAGTTTTGGAAATAAAGGAAAAATAATATTCATGATTTTTACATCTCATTTTAATTTCAGATGTGATTCCTAAACATATGAGGACTAAATTCAGTCTATGGTATTCCACTAACAACTAAATATCAGGTTAAATACAGTTAACTGACAATTTTCACCACTGAATCTTTGGAAGACTTCCTAAGAATTCAGTTAAGATAGTCCATGGCACCTAATTATACTAAACTACTGAGTGGTATTCCCAATAAATTTTGCTAATGTTTTTTTAAAACGTTTTATTTATTTTTGAGACAGGGAGAGACAGAGCATGAACAAGGGAGGGTCAGAGAGAGGGAGACACAGAATCTGAAATAGGCTCCAGGCTCTGAGCTGTCAGCACAGAGCCCGACGCAGGGCTCAAACTCACAGACAGCGAGATCATGGCCTGAGCCGAAGTCGGCTGCTTAACCGACTGAGCCACCCAGGCACCCCTTGCTAATCTTTCTTAGGTCACTCACTTTCTTTCTCTAAAGTAATAATACGAATGTCATATATAATGGTTTGCACTCTGTAAGTATATTCATATCCATTATTCTATTTTCATTTGATTCTCCAAAATAACCATATGATTTAAAAAGGAGTTGTAGAAGTCATATTTTATAGATTAAATAATTACAGCTTAGACAGAAATAAAGTGCCCAAGTTCCCACTGCTTATATATGAGAAACCAATTATTTAGGTCATCTGATTTCAAGTTTAGTATCCTTTTAGGAAGTATTCCAACTTTAAAATTTTAATTTATAATTCCAATCATCTAAAGTCAAAAACAGTGATATTCTCCTCTTACACAGATTTGGGCTCTATCGCTTATCAACAGGATTATGAACAAATAAATAAATAAAAACAAAACCCTAAATGAAGGCCTTTACTTCAGTATAATACTTGTTCAGCACCTATTACATACTAGACAATGTTCTAGGCACTGTGAATCCAAATACAAGTATAGTACATGTAATCTCTGAGGAAGCTAACATGTTATTATATGACTATATATATATATATATATATATATATATATATATATATGTATATTGCACGCATAAAAGGTACAGAAAACATAGAAGTCCAGAGGTTAAATAGAAAGCAAATATCCCTTTTGAGAAAATTGGTGGTAGTCAAGAAGGGATTTACTGAGAATCTATGATATGATGATACTGTTTCAGGAAAATAGAAGTTTGTCATGTATTTAAAAGTAGAAAGAACCTAAGGAAGGAAGTTCCTTAGATGTTCCTAAGAAGGAACATAAACTAAAAAAAGAAAAAACGTATAAAGAGAGTAAGGCATGAAAATCATGAGATTTTCAAAAAAGTAGTATATTTTTATATTGCTTTAGTAGAAAAAGAGTTGGGAAAGAAAAGAGTAAGATATGATCCAACTATCCAGATAGGCAGTTTGGTAGAGAAAAAAATGACCTTAAGTTTAAGGCCAAAAATTTCTGCATTTAAATTCCAGACGTGCCATTTATTAAACATTTTACATTGGGAAAGGTAACCAATTTCTCTGATCATTTTTTTTTCCCTAAGAAATTGGGATAACAATGCCTACCTCTTACATATTATGTGTATAACAAGCCCAGCATAGCATATGACAATGTGTAAGTGCTAAATAAATATGAGCTATTGGTATGGAAGAGTTTAAGTAGAGATAAGCCAAATCTTAAACTTGTAATTTTACTATGAATCATGGATCCTGTCATGAATCATCCTCAAATGATTTTACATCATAAAGTAAATTGTAGGATAAATACATTCTGAACCATCTAAACTCAGTTTTATTTTCTTTGCAAAAATTAAAATGACTGCTTTTAGCACTTGATCATAGATCCATTTTCCAAATGTGGTATATTTATTTTCTAATATATTTCTTGTTTGGTGCTTTATTTTTATTACATAACTTTAGCTAACCTAGTTGGGTGTTTTTCCATTCATTTAGTGAATATGTCTTATCATAGATAATTGAGATGGTGTCATATTTTTCTATTTAGAAAAGAGATCTAAAAATATAATTCAAGAATTAAATTTTATAACTGAATAGCATATCATTTTTAAGAACAAAGCCATTTTCTCAATGTTTAGTGTTCTTAGAGGAAAACAAAGGTCTAACAGATAAAGCACACTGCATTCAAAATGCACTAAAAGTGACAGTTTATAAATTTTAATTATATTAAAGAAAACATCACAATAAATATGAACCTTAGACTCCCTCCATGATTGAACTAAATACATATTTAATATCTGTACTTATTAAAGTAGCTTTCCAGTAAAATTTTAGGACAACGTGGTGTTTCTTGGTAGCTTTCTTTGGCATACCAGGTTATAAGTAGCATGGAAACAATGATTTCATTTGCTTTAGAGAAAACCTTAGACATTAATCCTAATTCTAGGAGAAAGATCATCAGTTTGAACCTTTCCCTTTTCCCTTTCACAATGCTATGTTGATACTAATTTAAAAGTTTTATTCAATTAAAAAAAAGGTAAACATAAGTCCAGTACTGTGAGTTCATGAGAAAAAAAATACATAAGTATATATGTATGTATGTGTGTATGTATATATTTATATATATGTGTATGAAAATTAAAAAGAAACAAATAAATTATATTACAGTTAGGCATACTGTAATTACTCTCACGAAATCAACGCCACTTTCAGATACTTGGGCTGCTTGAAACATAGTTTTCTCTGAGAACATTATGTCTGATTGACCTTAATCCTGAGGAAACAATTTTAGTTATCAATATATCAATTCTCTTTACAAAAATCTCCCTGGATTTACTTATCTCTATGCCTAACTTCCAATTTTCTTTTGTCAGTTTTGGGGTTCTTTTATTCCTTTAGGGTAGTCAAATCAATTCCCTAGGTGAATTCCAAAGATTTTCGCTGCAAAACTCTAATCTACTTTTATGGTCACATCAGGATCATTTGATGACAAGAATTCAAAACTGGATATTTTTCTTCAGGAATAACTATGATTTAAAAAAGTCATTCATCCAAGTTATTTTTAAGTAAGAGTTCCTAAGCACTGTATGCCATGTGGGTTTCCTTTAGATACTCCTCCCATTTATTTCTGATTTGAAACATCTGTAACTATAATATCAAGGTTTTACTTTTAAGTGTCTCCAGAAGCTTCTGAGTTACTTTCTCACTTGGAATCTGAAGCCACTGAATCATATCTTAATTCTGAACCAGTTGACATAGGTATTCCCCAAATATTGACTCAGTAAAATGACTCATCATCACTTAACTATTTTTTTCCTTTAATTCACTTATTTAGTTATTCATTCCTTTAAGGAACATGTATTGAATGCCTACCATAGCCTAGAAAATGAATTATATTTTCTACTACTATCAAGGAAATAAATTATAAATGTAAAAAAAAAAAAAAAAAACATGCTAGAAGAAACTGATGGCCAGGTACCTGAAATTACAACCAAACATTCTGTAGGTCTGGAAATATTGCCTGAAAAAGGTGATGTCTAATCTTATCCTAAAAGGGAGTAGGCCAATTGTGGTAGCTCAAGAGTATGAAGAGGAGTCTGGAGCAAGGAAGGAGGGACCTGACAATAAAGCTTTAGAGTTACTTATAGGATCCTCTATCACGTCATTTTGGAAAGGTTCACATGGGTTTTACCCATCAGGTTCTCTATGTGGCTTTGACGTCATAATTTCTGGGACAAGTAATTTGGAGACGCTCTATTTATTTTGATAATGTCTTTTCATACTCATTTGGTACAACGTATTGGCAATAACCAGCACGCTGGATTCTTAGTTCAGTCGTCTGGCAAAATGCTCTCAGGATCAGAGAGTGTATTTCCAAGAATGTCACTAAAAAACTTCTACTTCTTTGTCTTTCCTCTTCTGCTACAAGATCAAATTTGATCTATTTAACTTTGTCTCATACATGCGCTCCCAAATCAAATTAAGTGTTACAACAATATTGCCATCACATACACCAGTTGTGTGTACCACCAAAATCTAGTTGAGTTAGTTTCTTAAAATTCTTTCAAAATGTATTTAATAGGAAAACATTAGAAGATAAGAAGTAAGTTGATACGTTATAATCAAGAATCTTCTCATGTCTTTCAGTAAACCACTGTATAAAATCTAAGTAAATCCCTTGAATAAAACACTGATTTTTAGCCTATCAGTGAAACAGTGATGGTGATACAACATATAGAACTGTAATAGTTACAGAAACTGCTATAAAAAGCATTGCATTAAAAAGCACATTTAGAGGAAATAGGATTACTAAAAACAACATAAATCAAAATTTTACATAGATTTTTAGTGCCATAAATCAGTTCTGATTGGTTTATCTGTGCAGTCTCTGATTCTAAAGTTGTCAGACAAGGACTTAATTGATAGCTATTGTATTTACCAAAGGATGGCCTTGAAAATGAATTTTATTCCTCTTTATTAATATTTAGGATCATACTATGCAAAAAGTATATCACATTATCCAAATCCCAAAAACCAGACTTAATTTATAGTTGAGATACTGAAGCATATCAATTTGTTAAAGGTTTAAGACACAAAAAAATATGGAAGTGATTATCAGATTTTCTAAACTGACCACATTATTTAAACCGGAAAAAAAAAACACAATTTTAATTATGTACACATACAAAGATATAAGACTCCTACATTGACTACATTTTACCATAAAAACTGTTGCTTTTCCCACTAAGTTTCCTAAGAAAACATCTTTAGTTTTAGAAAGCAGTCTTTTATGTGAAAAAGATAATTTCCATATAACATTCACATTTTAAATACTACATACTGAGTCACTTCTTCATTTAATTTTCTGAAAATAAGAATAAACACTTAAGAAAGAATTGTTAGATACAGCATAATAAAATATAGGCATTATGCTTATTAAAGGCATAGTAAAATGTAGACATTATGCTTATTAAAGGTAGGAAGGATACTAATTTCATTTAGCCAATGCTGTAGTGAAATTACATCCATCCTTTATAAGGAAGTCACCTATAGGCATTTGGCATTTAACGTACCAAAATAACTGCAATATTATAGTTGGTTTTAGTTTCAATAATTTACCTTTAAACTAATACTTGGCAGAGTGGAAAACTGAAATAGTATACTAAATGGTATATGATTACAATTCAATATCTACAGTTTTTTAAGTCTTTAGTCAGATGCCTGCTGGGTATATAGCTAAGGAAGTTTTATTATTATGTTTATTTCTTTGTTAGTTTATGTGAAGAAAGAAAACCAAACTTACTGCTGTAAAAATTTATATTTTGACTATAAATCCTGCAACAATAGAAGTCCTGCACCCTGCCACAACAGGATAGAGAAAATACAAGTGATATGCAGAATAAATAATAGATAGCTTAATTTATTCACACAAATAGTATTTGAATAGCTAAAAAATATCAAGCATTATGTTAGGTATTCACATGATAAACATAATCCCTGTCCTTAAAAATTGTATAGCTACAATTTAAAAAAATGACCCAGAACACATATATAAATATGTAAAGGAAATAAAAAAGGTATTATAACAGAGAATAATAGCATCTTTGAGCTATGTAACTATGGATCTATGTGGCTAATTGCTGGTATGTAACTAAAATTTTAAGGAATTATAGATTAAGGAAATAACAAACTTGAAATTATAAAAAATAATATTGCTTAACATCTCCAGATCTTAATTTGTTTGAAATTCTGTTCACTAATAGTTGTGTTCAATCTACTTCAATATTTGCTTTAATGGAAGGTATCTGGTTCAGTTGTTGTCTCTTTTCAGTTATATCTTTATAATTTACAAGTGTAAGATTCAAATTTCCTATGGCATAATCCAATCAAACCATCAATTGAATAGCAAGAAATATGTTTATCATATTTCATTGTGAAATTTCCTACAATCACAGTTTTTTTATTAGTTTCAGTACAGATATTTAAAGTAGTCCAAGCATATGGCCTTTAGGAAATCTGTTTTTCTCTTCAACCATTTACTCTTAACTGGCTTGTTATAAATATAAACAAAGTTTGTTATAAATATAAAGAAAGGATGCTAACGATAACAAGAATACATATTAAAGAATAAATCTCACCAGAAAGGTGATTATATAGTTAATATAGTAGACGAATCATTTATAAATCAAGAATAAAATTTAAAAGATACAAGTACTAAAATAACCATGAATATAGTAATCATTTAACAGAAAAGCTAAATAAAAGGATATAAAATGTGACATTAACAACATAATAATGAAGGGGAAAATTAAAATGTTGAGATTTGATGGGATCAAAATTTGCTATCAACTTAAAATAGATTACATTTTGTATGTTATGTATATAAACATATATATGTGTACATATGTATACACAAATATAATACACATATGTATGTATTTATATAAAATATACATAGCACACATATATTATATATTAATTTATATTATATATTATATATATAATAAATATAATAACCTCATGGTAACCATAAAGCAAAAATGTATAGTGAACACACAGAAGAAAGATAACGGAATGTAAGTGTACCACTAAAAATGTTACCAAACCACAAAGAAAGAAAGAGACAAAAGGAACAGAGAGGAACTACAAGAATAGCCAGAAACAATTAGCAAAATGGCAATAAGTACATATATATTAATAACTACTTAAAAAATATTTTAATGTTTATTTATTTTAGAGACAGAGCACAAGCAGGAGATGGGCACAGAGAGCCAGAGACAGAATCTGAAACAGGCTGCAGGCTCTGAGCTGTCAGCACAGAGACTGACGGGGGGGGGGGGGGGGGGGAGCTCAAGCTGATGAACCTCGATATCATGACCTCAGCCGAAGTCAGACACTTAACTGACTGAGCCACCCACATACCCCATCAATAATTACTTTAAATGGAGGTGCCTGGGTGGCTCAGTTGGTTAACTGTCCCACTTCAACTCAGGTCATGATGTCAAGGTTTGTGAGTTCAAACCCCGCTAGCGGCTCAGTGCTGACAGCTCAGAGACTGGATCCCACTTTGGATTCTGTGTCTCCTCTTCTTCTCTCTGCCCCTCCCTTATGCTCTGTCTCTCTGTCTCTCAGTAATAAATAAATGTTAAAATTTTTTTAAATGTATCAAACCACAAAGAAACAGACAAAAGGGACAGAGAGGAACTGCAAGAATAGCCAGAAACAATGAGCAAAACAGCCAATAAGTACACACATATCAATAATTACTTTAAATGTGGGCGCCTGAGGGGCCCAGTCGGTTAAGCAAACAACTTTTGATTTGGGCTCAGAGCACGATTTCATAGTTCCTGAGATGGAACCCCATGTCGGGTTCATGCCCACAGTGAAACTGTGGAGCCTGCTTGGGATTCTCTCTCTCCTTGTTTCTCTACCTCTCCCCCATGGGCACATGCTTTCTTTCTCTTTCAAAATAAATAAATAAATAAATAAATAGCCTAAAAAGATAATTACTTTAAATGTAAATGGACCAAATTCTCCAATACAGAGTAGCTGAATGAATAAAAAAATAAAATAAAATAAGACCCATCTACATGTTGCCTTTAAAAGACCCTCCTTAGATGTAAAGAAACACATAGTCTGAAAAGAAAGAGATGGAAAAGAATATATTTCATGCAAATGGAAAAAAAAAAAAAGAAAAGGTATAAGACCTATACTTATGTAGCAGAATTCATAGTGATAAATGTCTAAATGTCTACCTCAAGAAACAAGACAAGTTTCAAATAAACAACCTAACTGTACATCTCAAGGAACTAGAAAAAGAAGAATAAAGCCCAAAGTTAGAAGGAAAATAAAGATTAAAGCAGAAATAAATGAAATAAAGTCTAAAAGACAATAGATAAGAGCAATGAAACTAAGAGCTGCTTCTCTGAAAAGATTTAAAAAAGTTAACAAATCTTTAGATACACTCACCAAGGAAAAAAGGACTCAAATAAATAAAATCACAAAGGAGAGAGGAGATGTTGCAAGTGATACCACAAAAATACAAAGATCATTAGAGATTACTATGAGCAACTCAACTATGAACAATTAACAAATTGGGCAACTTAGAAGAAATGGAGAAATTCCTTGAAACATACTGACTTCTAAGACTGAAACATGATGCAATAGAAAACCCGAACAGACCAATTGCTAATAAGGAGACTGAATCAGTAACAAACAAAGTCCCAACAAACAAAAGTCCCAACAAAAAAAAGTCCAGGACCATCCAGCTTCACTGGTGAATTCCACCAAACACTAAACAAAAAATAAATACAAATCTTTCTCAAATTCTTCCAAAAAACGGAAGAGAAAGGAACAGTTCCAAACTACTTATACAGGGCCAGCATTATCTTGATACCAAAACCAGACAAAAATATCCTAAAAGGGGGGGAGGGGGGGCGGGGAATACCAACATTCCTAATTATCAGATACGTAAAAACCCTAAACAAAATATTAAGAAACCAAATTCAACAACACATTAAAAGGATCATACACTGGAAGACAGCAGAGTAGGAGGACCCTAAGATTGCCTTGTCCTACGGATACAACTAAGTAACATTTACATCAGCATAAATAACACAGAAAGCAACTGGAACCCTGACAAGACAGAGTCTACAGCTAAAAGTAGAGAAGCCACACTGAAGAACGTAGGAAGGGTGAAGATGTAGTCTGAGAGTGAAAGGGATGCGGGCCATTTTCAGTGGGGAGGGAGCCAGTGATGTGGAGAAGGGTGGAAAACAGACTTTCACACCTGGGGCCCATGAACGGGAAGGGCAAATCCCCATAATATTTGCCTTTGAAAGCAAGAGGGGCCAAATTTTGTGAGATCTTACAACCAAAAGAACTTAAAGACTGCGTTTTTAAAACTCAGTGGCTCAGTGCTTACACTCCTTACCTAACCTGCTTCACCAAGCCTTGCCATCCCCCACGTGCACTTCAGCAGATCCACCCTTCCCTGTCACAGTCGAACTTAGTCCCAGCACTCGGTGGAGGGGTGGGGGTCACTTCCCCAGAAGACCAGCACAAACCTACCAACACCACATTTCATGACCTTTGTGTTTTACAGGACCTCAGTCCCCAGTGGCAATGGGGGCAGATCTCATTCCACAAGCAGACCACTGCATGCCTTGTTAAAATGCACCTCACTCTGCTCAGCACCCAACACTGACCACAACAGGTAAAGAGAGCCTCTGCAGACAACTGGACTAAAGAACAAAAGAGGCCAAGACTCAACAGCAGAGCACATTCAACACACATAGGAGACACTCCCTGTAGCACCAGGCCATGGAGAACAGGGGACACTGTACTGCAGGACACTTCGGGACCTCTTGTTCATAAGGCTATTATTGTTAATAGCAAGAGAAGTAGCTAACACAGAGACAGAGGTACAGAAAGTTAGACAAAAATGAGGAGGCAGAGAATTATCTCCCAAATGCAAGCACAGGACCAAACCATAGCAAGAAATCAAAGCAAAACAGATATGTTATAGGTCTGATCAAGAATTTAAAGTAATGATCATAAAGATACTCACCAGACTTGAGAAGAGTGTAGAACAAGAGTAAGACCATTAACATAGAGATAAAGAACCACTCAGTGATGAAGAACACAATAAATGAAATTAAAAATACACTTGATTGAATAAATAGCAGGTTAGAATAAGCAGAGGAACAAAATAACAACCTGGAAGACAAAGTAATGGAAAGCAAACAAGCTGGGCAAAAGAGAGGAAAGAAAATTATGCAAATTGAGAACAGCCTTAAGGGAATTCTGGGTAAGGAAACAGACATCCAGATCCAGGAGGCACAAAGATTCCTCCCATCAAATTCAGCCCAGGAAACCTACAGCAAGACAAACAGTAATTAAAATGACAAAAGTAGCAAAAAAAAAAAAAAAAAAAATTAAAGCAGCAAGAGGAAAAAAGACAGTTACATACAAAGGAAACTCCCTAAGTCTATCAGCCGATTTTTTAGCAGGAACTTTGTGGACCAGAAGGAATGGAAGTGCTGAAAGGGAAAATCTGCTGCCTAGAATATCCAGCAAAGCTATCTTTCAGAATGTAAGGAGAAATAATCTCTCAAACCAACAAAAATGGAAGGAGTTCATAACCACTAAGCCAGCCCTACAAGAAATATTAGAAGGACTCTATGGGTGGACAGGAAAGACCATAAGTGAGAGCATGAAAAGTAAAAAGAAAAAAAAAAACACATGAGCAGTAAAAATAAATATTTTTTAAAACTGCAAAAGTCAGTTAAGGGAATCATAAAATAAAATGATGCAAAATATGACATCATATACCAAAAATATGAGGGGAGAGGAGTAAATAATGTGTTTAAACTTAAGTGACCATCTGGGGTGCCTGGGTGGCTCAGGCGGTTAAGCGTCCAACTTCGGCTCAGGTCAGGATCTTGTGGTTTGTGAGTTCGAACCCCGTGTCAGGCTCTGTGCTGACAGCTCAGAGCCTGGAGATTCGGTGTCTTTCCATCTCTTGGCCCCTCCCCTGCTCATGCTCTGTGTCTCTCTGTCTCTCAATAATAAATAAACATTTAAAAATTAAAAAAAAAAACTTAAGCAACCATCAACCTAATATACACTACTATATGCAGAAGATGTTATATACAAACTTGGTGGTAACCAAAAATCAAAAACCAGTAACAGATATGCAAAGAATATAGAGAAAGGAATCCAAGTATATCACTAAAGAAAGCCAACAAACCATGAAAGAGAGCAAGAAAGGATCAGATAAAATCTATAGAAACAACCACAAAACAAATAACAAAATGGCAATAACTGCATATCTATCAATGAATGTAAATTGACTAAATGTTCCAATCAAAAGATACAGGGTGATGGAGTGGATAAAAAATACAAGACCCATCGATATGCTGCCAACAAGAGACTCATTTCAGACCAAAGATACCTTCAGATTGAAAGTGAGGTGATGGGGAAATTTCTATCATGAAAATGGATGTCAAAAGAAAGCTGGGGTAGCAATACTAATATTGGACAAAATGGACTTTAAAACAAAGACTGTAACAAGAAGCAAAGAAAGACATTATATACTAATAAAAGGCAAAATCTAACATGAGGATATAACAATTGTAAATACAGTATTTATATACCCAACACGAAAGCACCCAAATATATAAAACAGTTAATAACAAACATAAAGGAAATAATCAAGAGTAACACAATAATAGTGGGGTACTTTGACACCACACTTACTTACTTACTTTTACACCATCACTTACTGGTAACTGATGGTTACCAGAAGAAAGGTGGGTGGGGGAATGGGTAAAAATAGGTAAGGGGGATTAAGGAGTGCACTTGTCCTGATTAAAATAAAAGCAAAGTAAATCTGTTTTTTAATTTTAAAAACTCAGACATTTATTTTTATAAAACAGATAAAAATTTATCCAAAAAATGGTTGCTTCTTATTTAAAAAAATAAAAATAAAGCCCCAAACCAAAAAATAAACAAAATTCAAGCTCACAGATACAGAGAAAAGATTAATGATTGGCAAGGGTGGGGGAATGGGGGGTTGGAGAAATGGATGAAGGGATATAAACTTATTAAATAGAAAACTAAACTCTCCAAAAATATTGTTATGAGTTATAATTTATCCAAATAAAAGGAAAGTAAGCTTTATGCTCTTCTAATCCATGAACACAGAATGTTTTTCCATTTCTTTGTGTCATCTTCAGTTTCTTTCATCAGTGTTTATAGTTTCCAGAATGGAGATATTTTACCTCTTTGGTTAGGTTTATTCCTAGGTATTTTATGGATTTTGGTGCAATTGTAAATAGGACTGATTCCTTGATTTCTCTTTCTGATGCTTCAGAAACTGGTGTATGGAAATGCAACAGATTTCTCTGCATTGATTTTGTATCCTGCAACTTTCTGAATTTCTGCATCAGTTCTAGCAGTTTCTTGGTGGGGTCTTTTGGGTGTTCTATATAGAGTATCATGTCATTTGCAAATAGTAAAAGCTTGACTTCTTCCTTGCCAATTTGGATGCCTTTTGTTTCTTTTTGTTGTCTGACTGCTGAGGCCAGGACCTCTAGTACTATGTTAAATAACAGTGGTGAGAGAGGACATCACTATCTTCTTCCTGATTGTAGAGGAAAAGCTGTTTTTTCCCCATTGAGGATGAAACAAAAGAAAGGAAAACCTTTATGTTAAGGAGTAGCATCAGGTAGAAATTATACTTTTAATAAAACCCATTTAGAGTACAGAAACTATGAAATTAAGATTCATTGTTACCAATAATTCTTTAGCATGCATGTGTTATACATTTTATTTTCCAATTTTAAGGGAGATAAAACAGTGTAATCGATGTATCAATTTATGTTACCTATGTTTCCAAAGGTAAAAACAAAACAAGAAGCACTGATGGTAGCTGACCCATGTCATTGGTAGTAATGGATTACTTTTTTTTCATCCAAGTTTTTTTTTTAATTCCAGTTAGTTAACACATAGTGTATCATAAGTTTCAAGTACAGAATTTTGTGATTTATCACTTAAATATAGCACCAAAACAAGTGAGCTCCTTAATATCCATAACCCATTTAATCTTTTTCCCTCCCCAGCTCCCTTCTAGCAACCCTGTTTGTTGTCTGTAGTTTAGGAGTCTGTTTCTTAGTCTGTATCTCTCTTCTTCCCCTGTGTTCGTCTGTTTTATTTCTTAAATTCAACATATGAGCAAAATCATATGATATTTGTCTCAGAATAAGTCTACCTCTGATAAGACTCTGATGACTCTGTAACTCCATCCACATTGATGCAAATATCAAGATTTCATTCTTTATCCATTTATCAGTGGATGGAGATTTGGGCTCTTTCCAAAATTTGGCTATTGTTAAGGCTGTTATAAACATCAGGGTGCATGTATCCTTTTGTATCAGTATTTTTGGAAACTTGGGGTAAATGTAAATACCCAGTAGTACAATTTCTAGATAGTAAAGTAGTTCTATTTTTAACTTTTTGATGAACCTCCATGCTGTAATGGATTAAATTCATTTCAGGATTCCCAACTAACTCAGAAGATAAGAATTATAGTCAAATTACATGACTTAATATGCCTAAGTAAAGAATGGTTTAAGGGTGCTTGGGTGACTCAGTTGGTTAAGCGTCCGACTTCGGCTCAGGTCATGATCCCATGGTTCATGGGTTCGAACCCCGCATCGGGCTCTGGGCTGACAGCTCGGAGCCTGGATCCTGCTTCAGATTCTGTGTCCCCATCTCTCTCCACCCCAACCCTGCTTGTGCTCTGTCTCTGTCTTTCAAAAATGAGTAAACATTAAAAAAAATTTTTTAATATATCCATGGAATTATCACTGAATAAATATATGTAGGTAAAACTGATTTGGCAAAATTCTATGGATCAAGTAAAGGAAATTTCATATAAAAGTAATTTTTTAGAATCACTAAAATATACTCTTCAGTGTGTTTCTTTTTTATCTTTTTGCACTTACTCCTTTTGCCAAATTGAAATATTATAAGTGGAAAAAATATAATTCTAATTCTTAGGGATACTGTGAAGAAATATATAATTTAAAAAGAAATCCTAAGAATAAAAATCATCAAGACAAACTACATTTTCTGTAACTATTTAGTATCATTTAACAAAGAAAATAATAATCCATAGGTCTTAAATTATGTTTCTTTAAAATTTTTTTAATTTTTTTTTTTTTTGACAGAGAGCATGAGTGGGGGAGGGGCAGAGAGAGAGTGAGACACAGAATCCAAAGCAGGCTCCAGGCTCTGAGCTGAAGCATCTTTCTTCAAGGCTCTTGTTGCATATGGAGTCAGAAATTAGATATAAAATGTATTAGTATTTTCCCCCTATTGATTAAGAATATCTCCATTAATGTAGCCCTTTTTGGCATACTGAATTTTCTCTGCTTTAAATATTTGAGATTTCCATTACATATGCAACTACAGTCAAAATCATATTTTGCTATTATTTTCATGTATCATTGCCTAACTCATGTGTCATTTTTATAACCCAAATAATGACATTGTATATTGCATGTAGTAGATATTCAATGTATTCTGTTGAATCAGTGGAAAGGAGAATTTGTCTTTATATGCTGTGGAAAGCTAGTTTTCTCTTGTATATTGCGGATGCTTTCTAGAGTCTATAATACTGATCTTCAAAAGATATAAATTATATTAGACTGAAAGGCATCCATTCTTGTAAAGACCACATTTAGAAATTTAGTGTTAATTTATGTGTTAATTCTAATCTTTGATATTGTCAAAACAAATTATGAAGAATCTACAGAACATGTAGAGTGGTACACTTCACAAGGAGTAAAATGAAAGTAAATAGAAAAGAGAAAATCTACTTGGTATCAAAAGAGAGTAACCTGACAATATATCTTAATGATAGTAAATGGCATTCAAAAATAGTGTTGCTACCTGGTGCAAAATGTCAAGAACAGATCTCATGCTTAGAGAACACCCACACCAAAAGAATGTAAGAGAGAAAAATAGGACAATAGTCTTTTTAATTGCATTGTGGTAATAGCTTTTCTGTATGCAATTTTCAGACTGGCAACTTGACATTATTATTTTCCAGTTATTTAGAACAGAGGTAAAAGCTTTTTTCTCTGTACTTTTATTATGAACCAAAGGGTCGTGTATCAGGTGTATATGAATTATTCTTTTCATTGTTTTCAGTATTTTCAAAGTAATTTTAAGAGTATTGATCAATTTTATGTAATGTACACACCATTAACTCTGCAAATATTGAGAAACTATGTTAGTTTTTAAAAAAGTTTTCTCTTCAGGTAAAAGGCATATTTAGAAAGAAAGTCAAGGTGATAATACTCCTGCCCCAATCTATTTAAGTTATAACAGTATGAAATAATTATTTTTTTCTGAGCCAACTAGGATTGTATACTCACATCATGAGTTATTCTAAACTCTTCTTCATAAAACAATGTTAAAAATCTATCCACATGATACAAAATACTCTGTTCCTATGTCAGAGTTTTGAATTTCTTAATTCCTTTAAGTAATATTCAAATTATGGGTTGTAAAAATCTACAAAATATTTTGCCATTTGGGTCTACTCTGGAGGTAATAAAGATCACTGACCAAAAAACATTAATGTGAATGTATCTAATCAACTATTAAATGTCACTAGAAAAGAAAGGAACATCATTGATTAATCAACAAGGGGTTATCAAAACAAACAAGGAAAATGAAACTGTCCAAAGGGACCCAAAAAATGAGATAGAAAAGAAAATAGAAAGAGATCACTCTAAAGACTAAATATATGAAATCACACAGAGTAATCCAAACCTATCAATAATCCACATAAATCAGAATGATTTATATCCTGACGGAATATAAAAATTGTTTAAAATGATCTTCTAATAAGAGATACACCTAAAATAAATGAAGACTATAGATACTATATTCCAGATAGGTATGAGCAAATATAACTATGGCAATATTATCATATAGAGTAGAATTTTGTGCCAGTATTATTACATTAGGATGTGGCAGTCATGTGAGTATGCCTTGCTGACACTTCATTGTAGGTAATATAAATGACCAAGGATATTTCCACTTTAGAATCCATCATCCCATTTGCACAGAAACAATGTCATATTGCAGTGCATCAGATACACAAGCCACATGAATTCTTGGGAGAGACAGGGTCCCTTTGTCAGCTTCCTTTTGTTCAACGACACTGATGGCTTTGCAGAATCTTCCCTGGACTGCTCAGGATGCTTTTCACCCAAAATTCTCCCTCTTTCCTTCATTCAAAACTAGGACTGAATCATTATTGGACCCCTTGTCCACCCATTTCCAGCTTTTTCCCATTTTCTATAACAAGGCATTTCCCCTAATATAATCCTTGCACATTTAATCTTATTTTCATGTTTGCTTTTTGGAATACCTAGTCAAAAGAAGGACACAGAATAAAGGGATATTTTTTATTGACACAATACAAATTATCAAGAATATAGAAGAGCCATGAAATTATATGTATAAACAAACACCTCAAGTATATATATATATATATATATATATATATATATATATATATACACACACATATACACACACACACACACACATACAACAAAAGCTAATACCAATAGAAGGATAGATATAAAAATGTTTAACTGAGATTTGGTTAAAAAATCCATCCAATTTATTAAAAACAACATACCAACATAGAAAATAAAATAATGAAAAGATAATTTGAGTAACAAATAAGATATATACATATTCATATATCCATCTTTTAAGATAGCACTTTAAACCCATCAAAGAAAAAGTTGTATATTTTCTATAATTTCTAAAAATTTGCCATATTTAAGTATAAAAATGTTTCCCATAATCTAAAAAAAAATCATTTGTTCTATACCTACCAACCATAATAAATAAAAGCAAACCATAATAGTTCAAACAAAATATACAAAACTCAGATTCTCATTTGCAATAAATATAGTCTTCTCTAAGTAACTTATGATCAGAAAAAATAAAATTAGAAATTAATTAAAAATCAGTAACAAAATAATTATATAATGTAGGAAGGAAATACATACACTATAACTTTAAGTTAGTCTTTCTTTTATAAGATAAATGTTAATTCATTTATATTAATTTAACCAAAACTTACTGCAGTAACGATCAAAGAAACCTTAACTTAGAAGCTAGACAGCTTTAAAGTGTTTTTTAAATTATTTTGGTATTACATTGGTATTGTGCTATTGAATTTTATAAATATTTTTAAATGATCACATGTTAACAAAGATTTAGTTTGATTCAAGTTCTGGGCTATTATGAGTAACACTACATGAATACACATCTGTATGTTTTTTTATTTTTTTTTCAATGGAAATAAGCACTTTCCTTTGGGTATATACCAAAGTGTGCAGCTTCTAGGACCTAGTGAAATCATGTCCTTAGCTTTAATGTATACTGCCTAAGAGTTTTCTTTTTTTTAAAAATTTTTTAAAGTTTATTTATTTTTGAGAGAGAGAGACAGAGAGAGAGAGGGAGATATAGAATTTGAAGTAGGCTCCAGGCTCTGAACTGTCAGCACAGAGCCTGACACAGGGCTCGAACTCACAGACTGGGATGGGAGATCATGATCTAAGCTGGTATCAGACACTTAACCGCCCGAGCCACCCGGCTGCCCCTGCCTAAGAGTTTTATGAAGGGCTTGTACTTATTCACGGTTCCACCAACAATGAGTGAACATTCTGACTGCTCCACATTTTCATCCACCTTATTATTGTCACTCTTTAATTTTGTATTGTTTGTGCATAATATTAGGAGCTCATTCTGAGTTAAACTTTTTTTTAATAATGATCCAACTATTCTATATACCAGTGCTAATCAAGTACTCATAATCCCCTTTTTCTATCTCATCCATTCCCCCAACCCACTTCCCTACTGGCAACTACCAGTTTGTTCTCTGTATTTTTGTCTCCTTTTCTTTTTTCATCTGTTTTATTTCTTACGTTCCACATATAAGTATGTAAGATCACATGGTATTTGTCTTTCTCTGACTGACTTATTTCACTCGGCATTATGCCTTCTAGGTTGTTGCAAATGGCAAGATCTCATCTCTTTTTATGGCTGAGTAACATTCCATTGTGTGTATACTACACTTTTTTAATCCATTAATATGGATGGACACATCAGTTGTTCCATATTTTGGCTATTGTAAATAATGCTTAGCTGTCCTGGGAAATAAACATAGGGGTGCATATATCTTTTTGAATTAGTGTTTTCATTTTCTTTGGTTGAACACCCAGTAGGGGAATTACTGGATCCCATGGTAATTCTATTTTTAATTGTTTCAGAAAGCTCCACACTGTTTTTCACAGTGGCTGCATCAGCCTGCATGAGGGTTGCTTTTGCTCCACATCCTTGCTACACTTGTTGTTTCTTGTATTTTTTATTTTAGCCATTCTGACATGTGCAAAGTGACATCTCATTGTGGTTTTGATTTGCATTTCCCTGATGGTCAGTTATGCTGAGCATTTTCTAATGTGTCTGCTACCCATGTGTATGTCTTCTTTGTGAAATGTTTATTCAGGTCTTCTGTCCATTATTAAATAGATTTCTTTTTTTGATGTTGAGTTGTAGAAGTTCTTTATATTTTTTGGATATTAAGCCCTTATTGATTATATCACTTGGAAATAACTTCTTCCATTCAGTAGGTTGACTTTGGTTTTGTTGATGATTTAATATGTTTTTTTCTTATTCTCTCAGATTATGTGAAGCATCTTTTCATATTAGTCACTTAGATATCCTCTTTCACAAAATACATTTTTTAAATATATTTTGCCCATAAAAAAACTGGGTTGCTTGTGTGTATTAAAGATAAACTATCTTCATAAATTCAGGATACAAGGCCTTTGGCAGATCTAGCACTGCGAATACCTCCCTTGGCTTACCTTCTCATTTTCTTGATGGTGCATTTGAGGTCACTAATTTCTAAATTTCAATATAGTCCAGGTTATTACCTTTTTATTTCATAATAGTGCTTTTAGTGTTCTGCTTCAGAAAATGTTGCCAACTTAATGGGCATAAAATATACTATATTTTTCCTAGATGTATTACATTTATGTCTATATTCTATTTCAAATTGATTGGTGTTTACAGTATGTGTTAGACGTCAATGTTCGTTTTTACTTTTAAATATCTAGCTAATGCAGTATGATTTATAGGTTCTTATTTTCTGCCTCATTGGTCTATTTGTTTGTGTTTGCCCTGATATTACACCATCAGCAATTACTATGACTCCCTAATTTATTTTGGTATCCCAATATTTTCTTAGCTGTCCTGGGCATTTGGCATTTCCATAAAATTTTAGAAAATGTTAATTTAAGAAAAATGCTTCTGATTTGGATTGCCTTATACCTATGAATTGATCTGGGAAGAATTAACATAATAAAATTGTTTTCCAATGCATAAACAAGGTTTACCTTTCCATTTTAGTTTTCTATATTAATTTGCCTCAGTGATATTTTGCAGTTTCCAGTAGAGATGACTAGCATATTTCAAAGGATGTGTTCTTAAAGTACTTTGATTTTAATGCCATAGTAAATGAAATCCTTTCTTAAAGGTTTAGTTTTAGTTGTCAATTGCTCATATATAAAAAATAAAATTGATTTTTGATTGGTCCCCCTTTCCTCCTCAGAAATCTGCTTAATATACATTTAAATTCTAAGAGCCTCTTGGTAGATTATTTGACTTTCCAATGCACACAACTATGATGTCTATGCAAAATAAAAGTTTCATTTTGTTCTTTTAAATCTACATAGCTTGAATTTTACTTTAATTTATATTTTCCTATCTACACTTCTAGGAATCCTAGTGCAACAATGAACATAAGTAGTGCTATGAGGCAATCCTGTGAATATGTGATGTTTATTTTTAGTAAACAATAGGAAAAGATGAAGAAATTTCCTTATTTATAGCTTCCAAAGACGATTGAGATGAACATGAGATTTTTCTCTTTAATTACTATATACTCTTAATGTAGTGATTTATAACTGATTTTGAAAAAATATATTTAAACCTCAAATTTCTGGAATTAATCATTTTTTCATGACATATTATCAAGAATCTTTTGTGTATATTCATTCTTAATAATGAATATGCGTTTATAAATATAATGGGATCTATATAATTTTTACATTTTTGAGAGACTTGGAACCTCCTTATAATTTATGATCTATCAAAAATTGGCCAATTGAATTTCATCAAAAATTTTAAATGTCTGTTTTTCAAACAACACAGTTAGGAATATCAAAAAGCAAAACAGACTACAGACCAGACAAAAATAATTGCAAGGCATATATCCGATAAAGGATATATATCCAGAATATGTAAGGAACTCTCAAGCCTTAGTTATAAGCAAGCAAACAAATTTAAATAAATGCACAAAAATTTAAACATATATTTTACCAAAAACTGCATGAAAATGCTGATATTTATTAGCCAATAGAGAAAAACAAATTAAACCACAATAAGATACCAGTGGGAATATGTAAAATTAAAAAGAATAATCAACTCAAAGTGGATTGAACATTAAACATAAGACCTAAACCATAAAACTCCAAGAAGAAAACATAGGAAAAAATTTTCACATAGGTCATGGCAATGATTTCTTAAATATGACACCAAAAGGACAGGCAATAAATAAATAAATAAATAAATAAATAAATAAGTATAAAAACACAAATAAACAAATGCATCTACATAAAACCAAAATGTTTCCACACAGCAAAGTAAACAATCAACATAGTGAAAATGCAACATATAGAATGGGAGTAAATATTTGCAAACCACTAATAGGATAAAATATATATATAATATATATGTATATATTATATATATATATATATATAGACACACATATATATATAAATATATATAGACACACATATATATGTATATATATAAAAGATATATATATTTATATATATCTTTATATATATATAATATATATAAATATATATATAAATATATATATAAATATATATATTTATATATATATAAATATATATATATTTATATATCTTTTATATATATATATATATAAAAGGTTTATACACACACATACACACACACAATGTAATAGCAAAAAATAGCCATATAATGGCAAAAAATAAAATGATAGGAATAAAAATAGGGAGACATTTTTCCAAAAAGACATACAAAAGGCCAACAGGTATTTGAAAAGGTGTTCAACATCACTAATCATCAGGAAATGCAAATCAAAACCACAATGAGATATCACCTCACACTTGTCAGGATAACTATTATCAAAAAGTCCAAGGTAAGTGTTAGTTAGAATATGGAGAAAAAGGAAACTTTATGCACTGTTAGTGGAAAAGTAAATTGATACAGCCATTATGGAAAACAGTGTATTATATAATCCAGCAATCCCACTTCTGGATATATCTCCAAAGGAAATAAAATCTTGAAGAAATATCTTCATTCTTTATGTGCAACCCACCATTATTCACAATAGCTAAGATATGGAACCAACCTAAATGTCTATCATTATTCTTTAACATTAATAATCTTAAAATATTTGCAGAAATTATATGCTGCCATTTAGACTCAATGTATGGGGGTGCCTGGGTAGCTTGGTTGGTTATGAATCTGACTCTTGATTTCTGTCCTGGTCATGATCTCATGATCATGAGATCGAGCCCCCTGTCTGGCTCAGCACTGAGTGTGGAGTCTGCTTGGGTCTCTCACCCTCTCTCTCTGCCCCTCCCCCACTGGCTCCCACTGTCTGTCTGTCTGTCTGTCTGTCTCTCTCTCTCTCTCCCAAAATAAGTAAATAAATAAACATTAGAAAAGAAAACAAAAAAACAAACAAACCTTAGACCAAATGTATAACTTCTGTTCGGGACTAATTTAAGATAGAAGGTAGAAAAGCATACATTTCCATCAGGGAACGCTGTATCTTGATCCATGCTGTCGACTACCAAAGACAAAACAAAAACTATCTTCTGGTTGTTCCAGAAAGATATACAAAGGAACAGTGGTTAATATTAGCAGAGTAGAGGTACACATATAGACATATGACTGCTGGTGTCAGAAAAGCAACTACAAGAATAGGTGGTTGTAAGCTTAACCAGTAAGCCCGGCACACTGCCATACTGACTGAACTTTAGAATTACTTAGTAACCATTTACAACCTAGAGGTTGCTGACCACCATTCTCATTGATTCTGATTTAATTGGTCAGTGGTGGACTTAAGTCTTGGTATATTTTGAAATCCACTAGTGGGGCACCTGGGTGGCTCAGTTAGTTAAGTGCCTGTGTTTGCTCAGGTCATGATCTTGCAGTCCATGGGTTTGAGCCCTGCATCAGACTTTACGCTGGAGCCCACTTCAGATTCTGTGTCTCCCTCTCTCTCTGCTCCTCCCCTGCTTGCACTCTGTCTCTCTCTCACAAAATAAACGAACATTAAAAAAATTAAAAACTATCCACTAGAGATGATTCTAATGTACTGCTATGTTTAAGACCACTGTTAATGCAAAACAACTGAACAGTGTAAAATGGAAGACCATTTCCCATTCTTCATTTTTTTCAGTCTTCTTCCATTCACTAATTCCATACTCTTCCCTTTCCATAGGGGAAAGTTCCCTTTCCATAGAGGTCAAAAGTGTGACCTCTATGACTGGGGAGCTAAAATAAAAGAATTAAGAAATCTTAATGCAGCCCCTACTACATTTTCTTATCTTTTAATAACCTGTCTTCAGAATTCACAAGTTCTCCAATATTCTATGTGAAAAGTCCCCAGGGCAAGACTTATTCTGCAAGGTATCTGCAGGTGAAAGATGGGAAGAAAAAAAAATGTGGAAGGCTACCAATCTGGGTATATGGGACACAATTTTATTAGAACTGTTTTTACAATGGGTCCCCTAGAAAAATGCTGTGACATACCACTCGGATATTTCGCCCCAGGACTAAGAGTTTCGCTTGCTGCTGGGTCACAGCTGAATCCCTGCCAAACTTATTATTAGGCAAAAAGAGTTGCTTTCTCAAGGTCATTCTTCCTACCTGGGGAAACCTATTTCCAATGACTGTTGGATGCAAGCGTAAAAAGCCTCCCTAGCCCCTACACCTCAGATCCAATGCAGCATATCTCTGAAGAGCTACTCCAGCTTCAGATCAACCTATGTGACTGGCTGAGAATTCTGCTTCAGTTGCACTGCACCTCAACTTTTCCTTCTGCCCTGTCCTGCTTCCTTCAACTGCTTAAAGGTATTGTTTCTAGAACATTCCCTAATATTTCTAAGATTCAGTTTTCTGCAGAACCAAGCTAACGACAAATGGTGTCAGGAAGAAGGTAGGTCTTGGTAGTCTCCAAATGTGGGCTTTTGGAGATGAAATATTCATTGGCCAGTTAGCAACGAGGATCCCATTACGGGGATAGGTGGAATACTGATCACCTCTGGCATAAGATAGCAGTGTAATTGTTAATATTCTCACCGATGGTAAACTGGAATGGTGTACCAGTGAAGGAATGCATCAATATCTTAGGTATTTAAGAAGTTCATGGTAAGCAAAAATTATGAGGAACATAAATGCTAAAGGTGTTGCTAGGGGTGATCAGTGAGTTAGAAAAAGACAACAAAATTGAATTAATTCATCACTAATTTAAGACAATGTGTTTAAAAGTTATAGTGCCTCCTTAGAAACTTAAATGGAGAATTTTATCCCTGCAGCTAGAAAGCAGAAAGCTAGGGCTCAAAATCAGCACTTAGTTATAATTGTGACGCAGCTCCTGAGAAGACTGGAAACCCCACTCTAGCAATTCCATTACACCATGATCCAAGCCTTAACTGAGAAGGAATAGAACCCTTATGGGGATGAAGACATGTGTTCCAATGTGCATGAGCACCTAGAATATCCATATTCTCCTGAACT